>NC_056726.1:1809234318-1809294318 GCF_019279795.1 Protopterus annectens | reverse complement strand
CAATATGACATTTTCTGAACATTTTTATTTATTATGAATGACTCTTTTCACAAGTTTTATTCATCTGTAAATTGGGTGAGCCCTGTAAGCTTTGGTGCATTTTTACAGTGGCAACATGTGAACCCCTGTCTTTTTATATGATTTGCTCAGTCACAAGAGGATGTGAGTAAATACTGAAACAATCAGGTCCAGGAGTGTATTATGAAATGAAGTGACATTTCATTGCCTTAACCCTGTGTGATGTCAAGATATACACTTGTACATCTTGCATAAAAAGAAATATGGAGCATCTGACTGTGAAATAGCTCATTTTTTTCTGTGTGTTTTGTGACATTTTGATTTTAGACTGCCTCAAAGGTATTGGCAATTATGACTGGCAAAAAAAGTGTATGATGTAATTTAATTATTTAGCTGCCTACTGCAAATTCCATATATATATATATATATATATATATATATATATATATATATATATATGTGTGTGTGTGTGTGTGTGTGTGTGTTTTAACTTGAGTGGGTCTGTGTATTGTAGGTGTCAAGTATCATTAAAGTAATACTGGTGTCTGTTCCAAGATGCCCTTGCTAGGTCTAGTTCAGAAATATAGAGGTTGAATCATTAGTTAATTGCTATTATAATACCAAACTATTACAAGCATGCATCAAGGTTTCCATGGGAGGCAGGACAGTGGGAAGAGCAAGAAGTATGTACATTTGAAGTTAGAATTAATGTACACATTAATGCATTGCAGTATTTATGCATATGTGTGTATATCTGCATGCATGCTTCTGTTTAGTATTCAGTCTTTTTGTTTACTGACAAAGATGGCAACAGAGAAGTACAAATTCTTAATGTACCACTTTAACTTTGAAGTCATCTTGGTATGCTTTTCTTACCTCCTAACACCCAAAGGTTTGATGTCTCTTAAATATGGAAGGTTTCTGTTTTGCTTAGGGAAATTCAACTTTCAGTGTTTGGCGATGGCAGCATTGTATTCTGTTTGTTGGTTAAGATGTTAAAAGAGAGCTAATTGATGCAAGGCATCTCTGATACTGATGTAGCTATCTGTTTCTGTTACAGCACATCTTGGTACTGAATGCAGGACAATTTTAATCTGGTACAGGGACTGGCCTTTTACGAAGTTGTTACTGGTGGTAAATGATGTCTTATTCTGTCTCTTCCTCATGGATTCATTGTATAACATACTGGTTCTATTCACTGCATTACTATTTTATGTCATTTCACTTTACTTAGCATTTACTAATATGGTTGATCATAGGCAGCATAACAGAGAGAACAAGGACAGCTTATTAGCCTTTTACTTCAGTTATAAAAATAGCATGTTAAAAGCCTAATCAGAATAAGCATGTTTGATGCATGTGACAAGGCAGTGTTTTGTGTACGTTTCTATCAGCAGATGTAGGTCAGTAATATATGAGACAGAACTACCGAGTGGCATAGTTTGTGACTGTTGTTGACTTTTGGAATATCAATAATTAATATAAATGTAGCTAGAGGCAAACCCTGACATTATCTTCTTTTCTAGCCTGAAACACTGTTTGAGAACACTTCTTCACTAAATGCAGCAGCTGTGGTGGATCACACTGGAGAGGAATCCATAACACTTGACAGGAAAGCCGAACTGGAAAAACTAGACAGCCAGGAATTGCACAGACAGCTCTCAGAGGTGGACCCAGAAATGGCAGCCAGGCTGCACCCACATGATAAACGCAAGGTAGCAAGGTATTAGAAATCTCACTGTTTCTTCCTTCTGTAAACAACAATTACCTTTATTTTATTTTTTGTGATTTCTTACCTGTTTTGTAGATGAACCGTTGTATTACATGCAGCAGAGAAGATTGCGATGTATGTTTGCATGATTTCTGATTATAGATAGTTTAGTTCTCTGTTTTGACAGTGCAGATTTACCTCTTTAGCTTGCCTACAGTGTCTGTATTTGGAAACTCAGGGTTTATGTAACTTTATGTATCTTTGTTTTCCCAGGTCAAAGGGTTACCTTTTGCAGAAATATGTCATTTTCACCAATTCTGCTCATATTGGTAAAGGGTTCTGTGTCATCTTTAAAATGTTGTTATTGTAAGCTATATGAGATTAAGTAAACAGGCTAAGGTGTATTTATTTCATTTTATATCTTTGAATTTTGCCTGTAACTTTCCTGGCAGATATGAATGAGGTAGTGGTTTTATCATCTGTAATTTAAGAAAATTTTAAAGTGATTTTGTAGTGTTAATAAATGCATTGTGGTTATGGTGTATGATTAATCAGATGCTGCGATACATTTTTCTGTGTGTATATACTTATTTATTTGGTCTGTCTTTTAATAAAAAGCTTCACAAACCTTTTTAAAAAACACATACCAAATAAATTTAGTGTTTGCTACTGTGACATTACATTTGGGGCAATGGGTGTTGTGTTCATGTACTTTAATGGGACACTTTCACACATGGGCAGTGGTGTGCCTATTAAAGTCTCTGGACACAACACATGTTTTTTACTGCACTGATACCACTAAGGTTAAAGTTTACTGTTTTAAAAAGTGTTTTGATCCTATGAACTGTAGTCAAGAAAGTTCCCTAATGGTCACAGATGCTGTTTGGCAGATGTTCATCGTGTTACCCTGCTGCAGTCATCACACTTGGGTTATCCTGCCATCAGGCGGTCCCGCAGTCAGCCCGAATTCCAAAGTCTTGGTCCGGCGTTGGTTGCTGTCGCTTCTTCCCTGACGTCAGTGTGCCAGGGATATATAAGAGGCATCCAATGCCATTTTCTTCAGTCTTTCTTGCCGCGCAGTGCCCGAAGCAGAAGCAGTTCGCAAGTGCCGGTCGGTCGACACCTGAGATTTTCGATTTGAATTTCAGTCTGAAGTCTTCATTAAAGCTAAGTACCCCGTTGGGGAACATTTTCTTGCCTCAGTCCGATGTCAGAAAAAGTTAACAATTGCATTTCTTGTGGGAAGCAAATACCTCATAAGGACTTCCATTCCTATTGTATTCCCTGCCTAGGCCCAGACCACAACGTCACAGGTTGTCGGTTTTGCACTAGGTTTATTAAACGAATTATCAAAAGCCGTTTTGACTTCACATGGCATTACTTTGGTAGGAAATTTAATTATATCATGCCATCGGAGCAGCCGATGACCGCCACTCATAAAAAACGCAAGGATAAGGACAGGCAGCCTAGGAATAAGCCAGACACAGAGGCCTCAGCTGGGCCTGTCGCCGGTTCTCCGGTTTTCAGTGAGGTGCCTACGCAGCCCCTGACGACCGCAGAGCTGGAACCCCAAACAGCTGCGGATTCCCATGCGGAGTCTACTAGGCCGATGCAGCCTTCCACCGACACTGGAGCAGAACTAGACACCGGTGCAACGGAAACACCTTCGGTTTCTGAAGGTGTCTTCAGACCGACTACACTCACCATTAAATCTTATGCTAAACTTAAAACTCCGTTAAAACCAAAGAAAACTGTACATCAGTCTACAGTTCAAGGCCCCATGCCTAAGAAACAGATGCTTAAGATGGTTGAAGATTTGATTACCCTTATCAGGGCTTCCCATCCCCCTCCTGATAAAAGACCAAGACAAGAGGAGGATTATGCATCCTCTAACCAGGTTTCTCTCTCCTCAGATTCTTCTGAGGAACAGGATTACACTTTTCCACCTTATGAAGATTATGATGCTGAAGACTCTATTCCCTCAGCATCTCCCCCTGAAGACTACTCCTTTGGGGAAACTTTACATACCATGAGGGAACATTTCCACTGGGAAGGCCAGGATTACTCAGATTCTAAGAAAAGGCTCCGAGAGTTCCTTTTACTACCCCAGCACAAACCTCTTGCTATACCTCCTGTTCTGGATATTGTGGATGATGTTTACTTGGAGTCTAGTTTAAATCCGGACTCTCTTCCTCCTGCTCCAGCCAAACCAGACAGATACTACAGAGTACCTGACTCACACAAATTCCTTTATAAAAGCCCTGTAGCTGACCCAGAAACAATTTCCCAGGGTCCTAAGGGAGCAAAAGCTTCTATGGCTAAAAATCCTGTGCCCTCTGAAAGGGATTCCAGAGCTCTAGATAGATGGGGAAAGAAAATATACACCTCAGCTACTCTGGCTATGAGAGCATTAAATTGGCAGTTTCACATGTTGAAATATCAACAATTTCTAATGTCTCAGTTAAAACAAAAAAACAAGAACTGCCTGAATTCAAAGAAATGCAGGATCTGTTGCATGCAGCTGAACAGGTGGGCAAACATACTTTACAATGCGGATTTGATTCATTGGAAGCTTCTTGTAGAGCAGCTGTTACGGGCTCTGTCATACGTAGGCATGCTTGGTTAAAAGAACAAACCCTCCCTGACCATGTTAAAGCAAAATTATTGGATGCACTTTACAACAGGATGTATTATTTGGTGTCAAAGCAGAGGAGGTTTTAAAGAAAATGGAGGATAAGGCAAAGTCTATGCAAACGGTCAAGGATTTTTTGCAGGTACAACCCCCTCGATTCAGCAGAAATTGGCCAACAAAAAACTGGTCCTTTCCAGCTTCAGACAGATCACAGAGGGGCAAATACAGACGCCCAAGGGGCAGAGGTCAGTCACAGGGCCCTTACAAACCTCGCCAATGGGGTTCTGCTACCCAGAAAGGAGGAGAAGACAGGCCCCAAGCTAGCAGAAGACAAACACAATGACTATCCTCAAACTTCCAAGCAAATCTCTCCTGGCAACTCCCTTGGGAGGAAAACTAGCATTTTTTGCAGACAACTGGCACATCATCACAAAAGACAAATGGGTTCTAAACATTGTCTCTCAAGGATACAGATTCCACTTTCATACCTTACCAAGGAACAAAGGAATGCCAAACCTGCCACCAAATCAATGGGCAGAGGCACAAAAACAAATTACAGCTCTCATGAACATGAGAGCCATTCAACAGGTATCTACACAGGAGCAAGGACAAGGATTTTACTCAAGACTCTTCCTAGTCCCAAGAAAGGACAAAGCATGGAGACCCATTCTGGATCTTTCAATTCTGAACACCTATCTGCAAGTACCAAAATTCAAGATGCTAACACTACAGCAGCTTCTTCCCATGCTAGGCAAGAATGCTTGGCTAGTCACTTTGGACCTCAAGGAGGCATACCTGCATGTCCCTATCAGACAAAATTGCAGAAGATACCTCTGCTTCATTGCAGGTTCAAAGCATTATCAATTCTCTGCACTGCCCTTTGGCTTATCTACTGCGCCCAGGGTCTTCACAAAATGCCTGGCACCAGTAATTGCATACTGCAGACAAAGAGGTATTCAAATATATTTGTTCCTGTTTTCAAATATACCCATACCTGGATGACTGCCTTATTCAAGCAGAAATCAAAGACATTCTTTTAAAGCATCTGGCATTTGTCAAACACCTTCTAAGTTGCTTAGGATACACAGTAAATGAAAAGAAATCAAAACTAGTGCCCTTACAAAACATAATATTCCTGGGTGCCAGCTTGAATACAACGGCCCAGATGGCTTATCTCACGCTAGACAAGCAACAACAGTTGTTTCAATATTTCAAAATAATGGCAACAAAGACCCAACTCCCTGCAAGAAAAATTCTGCAGGCCTTGGGATTCATGGCATCTTGCATACTACTAATACCATTTGCAAAACTGCATATGAGGAAATTACAATGGTACCTGAAAAGTGTATGAACTCAGCACAGCCACAGCTTGGAAACAATTATACCACTCATTCCCTGCCTTCAACAGGAGTTTCTATGGTGGGCACAGGCATGTCACCTCAACAAGGGTCAGCCTTTCACCTTACCCACAGCCAGGCAAACTATGACAACAGATGCATCGGACTATGCCTGGGGAGCACACATGGCAGGGCAGTGCATTCAGGGCAAATGGACTACAGATCAGAGGCATCTGCATATCAATCAAAAAGAAATGCTAACAGTACAGAATGCTTTCAAGGACCTTCCATCCACTAGCTTGGAAAGTGGACACCCTCTCATTCAGTTGGAAAACATTAACAGTGTATGCCTTCCCTCCTCTACCTCTTCTAGCAAAGGTACTGCTGAAAGTCAGATTAGAGAGGCCACAAATGATACTCGTTGCACCAGACTGGCCACACCAGCATTGGTACCCAATTTTAAGGAACATGGCCCACAGCCCACCATGGATTTTGCCACAAATTCCTCACCTGCTCACCCAGCGAGATTATCAGATTCTACACAGCCAGCTCAAGACTTTAAACCTGGCTGCATGGCAGATTACCTAAACAACCAGCCAACACCTTTATCTAAAGCTGTTATGGATGTCATTCTGGAGGCCAGGAGACCCAGCACCAGGAAAACCTATTCAGACAAATGGAAAAGATTTTGCGCCTGGAACCAGGCTAAAGGCCTAAACCCCCTTGATCCAAACATCCCTCAGATTCTACAATATTTAACTGAGATGTTACACAAAGGACTTTCCTTTTCATCTATTAAGATCCACGCCTCAGCAATTTCAGCTCATTACAGCACGGATCCTCCTTTATTCTCACATCCACTCCTGAGACAGTTCCTCAGAGGGGCTAAGAACTTAAGACTGCCAAAGAGAGCTCCAACACCTACTTGGGATCTCAACTTTGTTCTGGAAAAGCTTACACTTCCACCCTTTGAACCAGCTTTTTCTGCTGATTTAAAATTTCTTTCATGGAAAACTGCCCTACTACTAGCAATAACCTCAGCTAGAAGAGTCTCAGAGCTACAGGCACTAATGGCAGTGGAACCTTTCATAATTTTTCATCAAGACAGAGTCTCTCTACGAACGAATCCTTCCTTTATGCCAAAGGTGGTATCCAGTGTGGCCCTAAACCAAACCATTCACTTGCTCACCTTCTTCCCAAATCCCCAGAACAAAAAAGAAAGACTCCTGCAC
This sequence comes from Protopterus annectens, assembly GCF_019279795.1. Lineage (NCBI taxonomy): Eukaryota > Metazoa > Chordata > Ceratodontiformes > Protopteridae > Protopterus > Protopterus annectens. The sequence continues at coordinate 1,809,287,388 of NC_056726.1, read as the reverse complement.
TCTTTGGACATTCACAGGCAATTACGTTACTACTTGGATAAAACTAAGGCTTTCAGAAAAACTGACCAGCTTTTTGTAGCCTATGCTACAGGATCACAAGGAAAAGCTATCTCAAAACAGACCATTTCAAAATGGATAGGGCATTGCATACGTTTCTGTTACACACATCATGGGAAACCTGTACCTGCTAACATTAGGTCCCACTCCACCAGGGCTACAGCTACATCAGCAGCCTTTCTCAGGGGAGTGCCAACCAAGGATATTCTGGAAGCTGCTACTTGGAGTTCAGTGCACACCTTCACCAAACACTATCACTTACCTCTGTACTCTAAGACTAGAGCTGGTTTTGCCACTGCAGTTTTGCAGGGCTTACTAGCTTTTTCTAACCCTGTCTGACTCCACCTCCCATCCTTAGCTTTGGGATTCAACCCAAGTGTGATGACTGCAGCAGGGTAACATGATGAACATAGTACAGTTTTGTACCTACCGTAAATGTAGATGTTCGAGTGTTCACCCTGCTGCGGTCCAGGTTACCCTCCCTCCATCCCCTCTGAACTAGCTGAACTTATCTGTACCACTCTATCCTATACTACCTCTGTGGTGTATTTGCTTGTGCCTAAGGGTTTTGTTTTATTTTTATATAGCTATATGTATATATATATATATATATATATATATATATATATATTGCCTACCTATTGGGGGCACCTGACATCTGGGGAAAGAAAAACTGAAGAAAATGGCGTTGGATGCCTCTTATATACCCCTGGCGCACTGACGTCAGGGAAGAAGCGACAGCAACCGATGCCGGACCAAGACTTTGGAATTAGGGTTGACTGTGGGCCTGCCTGACGGCAGGATAACCCAAGTGTGATGACTGCAGCAGGGTGAACACTCGAACATCTACATTTATGGTAGGTACAAAACTGTACTTTTTTGCACCACATGCCATGTTGCAAAGGTAAGTTTATAAAACGTTAGAAAATCACATTATTGAAAATAAATGAGGAAAAGTAAAACTATTGGTGATAAAACAGAGAGCTGGTTATGCCTGTTATAAATCGTATCTACATGTGTTTCAGAAGCCAGTTTTACTCCTCATACTTGTAGCCTTTCTTATTTTCCTCCTTTTCTTTTTATATGTTTGGTAAATTTTCTGTTTCTGACATTGTCTCTCATTAACCAAAATGTTTTACAGCATTCTTTACCATTGATCAGTGTCTGCATTTCTGCCTTTTTTATTTTTAACATGTCAGTTTGATGCCAAGCTCTAAGATCTCGCTATTACTGGAATAAAGTGTTACTGCCACTTTTATTCAGCCCCTTAACTTTAAAAATGAGGAAAGGTGACTATTTTTACTGTCCTGCCAATTCCAAAATGGTGTACTGTTTTTTTTTTTTTTTTTTTTGTCTTAAGTCATCACCTTTTAATCTGTAACATAGTATTACAAACATTATTAAGAAAGAAAACATATCATGTTATTGACATGCAGTATACATGCATATTTTTTGACAGCTGCACCCCAGCATTCCATTTTGTTCAATTCCTCCCTTCTTTTACACCTCACTATTCCTCCTAAACATTATTCTACATGTATTTTTCCTGCAAGTTCCATTTATTTCTATGACGTTTGCTCCTTCCCTTTTCTAGAGATCCCACCTCCATGTTGTGTATCTCCCTTATAATATCAAGACCTTCCTTGATCTCGGGAATAAGAGTTTAATTTCCTTTTTCTATTAATTGCTTTTTTGGCAGCCAGTAGCATTATACTTAATAAGACCGTACCTTGTCTAGGCAGTCCAGATCCTATGTCTAAGCTGAAAGGAATCCTTTCCTTAGTTACCAACATTTATTTCCCTAGCATTACTGTCAACGTACTTGGTAGTGAATTTTTAAAATCTGTTAGCTTATTATAACCCCCCCCCAAAAAAAAAAGTAAAACAAAACATGTTATCAATTGCCTCTATCTTCTCTATTAGACCTCCAGCATTTGTTAAATACTTGAGGAAAACTCCTCTGAAATTTTCTTGGTTTATAATAATACACATACAAACACTTTCATGCAAAATTTCTAAACTTTCTGTACAAATTTTCCATATTGTTTCATTTACATTGTCTTTCCATTATCTTTTCCCTATGTATTCTAACCTCCTTTGATTGATTTTATTTCTTACACACAATATTTTATATGCTCTTCTAATTATCCATTTTAACCTCAGCTTTTGTCCTAGACTTGACTAAAAACTGTACCAGAGCTGGTCTTTCACTGTTCTTCTTTCGGCTTTTCCTGGTTAGGGGGCGCCACAGCGGAACTCCGGTCCGCTAATGATTGGCAGTAGATTTTTACGGTGTCGAGGTGCCAGCTCAACCTTCAGCGAAGGCATGCCCATTCACGCATGTCTTTTGAACGCCACTTGACCGCGGGGAGGACATGCAGACTCCACACAAAAGGCATTCCAGCCAAGAATCGAACGGGAGAACCTCTTGCTGTGAGGTGACAACGCTACCGCTGCACCACCACGGCAAATCAGAGCTGGTCTTTTACTAAGTATCCCATATCCATTTCTTTGTACCTATACTCTTGTTTTCAAGCCCAGATATGGAAGAACGCCTGTAACCTGCAGTTCAAATTTCTGCTTAATCTCATCCCACTGTATTACATTTCCTTCCTCAGTAGTTTGCTCCCTGTACATCGGGTCCTTTGCTAATTTCCTACACTAAATTCTAGCCCTCTCTTTGTATAGTTTCTGTACCCATGCTTGCAGACACCTCTATTGATAAAAACTCCTTTCTCCGTTTTCTAACTAGCTTATTTTTTAGATTACTTTCTACTACTTTATGAATATAATATTCTATGTGATTGTCATTTTCCCTAGGGATTTGCATCCAGAGTCCTAGTCTTTCAGTTGAACTCCTCTTGTTTTATCATCATCATTTTGCAATTATGTCTGCTTGAGTTATATATGCAAGCCTTAACTGATTAATTGTAGGGTCCCCATTCAAATCAGGTAACCCTAAATAACCTTGTTGTTCTCTCTGGAGAATCTGTAATATTTGATCTTTTTTCCATACTTGATAGAAATTTGACTATTATTCAATGTGAAGGTGAATTACCTTTTCCAGCAAACTAATCCAGGGATCTATATGCTCTCTCAATACTGAAAGACAGAGCTTCTGGTAGATTCAGATTTTTATGTAGCCATGTAGTCAAGAAGTTTATGTTTTCTCAGTCATATTTTCCAGTATGCCATATATATGTATATTATTTCTTCTCAGTCTGTTTTCCATGCCATCTATTTTTTCAGTAAGCCAATTGTTTTATTTCATAAGCAAGTCAGTGTGTGTGACTCACCATCTGATATTCTGACTTCACGGTCATTAAGGGCTGCTTCTCTGTTTTATTAAGCTGCTGAGATGGTCCATTTGACTCTTACATTCTTCTGTGAAGTTGTCTATTTTTTAAATCTAGCTTATCTGTTTTAGTTGGAAATCTTGCATACTTGAAACCACAGACTGTATTTTTTCAGAGATTAATTTTGTGTACTGTTCTGTATATGACTCATTTTACAGTCTTTTACGGACAAGAAGTTTGAATAAAATTTCTTACTGAAATTTTTTAACTCTTGGATATTAATGTTATAAATCTTTTTTTCACTTTATGGAGAATATCTTTCTATTCTTATATCCTTCAGTAAACCTTCAGTAGCACTTCCGCTGCAGGGCTAACCACCCAGCGGTGTAAACCTTGGCACGAGATGATTGTCACTGCAGAAGTGACACCCTGACCCATGTGCAAAATGGGAAAAGGGGTTGAGGATGGATGGATGGATGGATCCTTCAGTAACCTTCAGCTGCTGTGATACTGGACTACTTGATATAAATCCTTGATGTGCTCCTAAGCTGTCCTTCCATTAAGTCGTCTCTTTCCAGTTTTCACCCTGAGTTTCAAAATTCTTCACTAACTTCACTTGTGGTTTATAAGATATTTTTAAGGGGTGTCTTTTTTATCAGGTCACTGTTAAATGACCCTTTTACCACTGTGTGACCTATACTTCCTATTGGAAGAAACTCAAGCTTCCTTCCTTCAGACCAGCTATTATGAGCTGAAATTTTTATCCTGGAAAACATTGTTTCTTAATGGCTATCACCTTACCACCATGAATTTCCAAAATAACGACTCTGTGCATTAACCTGTCTTACTTGGTCTTTCACAATTACAGGGTAGCCATGAAAACAAACTCTTCATCGCATTCAAGGTAGCTAGGGAAGTTAATCTCAACCAGTTGATAAATCTCATGGTATTTTTTTTTTTTTGCAAATTGTTCTAATAAAGGAGATTGCAGAGTGCACTGTATGGACTTGCAGAGACTACTTCAGTTTTATTTAAGCAGAAACCAATATTTTGGAAAATCTCACATTGTTCATGTTATACTGCAAAGAAATTGGGCAATAAAGTTTCCAAAACCTCTTTATCTAGGTGGTTATTCAGATGTATTAGCTATTGCAATAAAACCATAATAAATAATGTAAACACAGTACAACCCATATCACATTCTTCTTGGGCTTTGGCTACATTTTAGTCCTTTTATAAAAATGCTTCATTAGATGATATGCATGCTGCTGAGGCTTTGCTTCTCTGAAAACTTTCACAGTGCATTACACACTTGATGTGATCTCATGTTCCAGGGCTTTTTTTAGGGCTGCATTTATCTGAGGAATCCTTTCACAATGCCACCCAGGAAGGTCTGCTGGGCACTGTTTGTAGTGGGGAGAGGTTTGAACCAGACCATAACAGATGTGAAAGTTATGTACTTAACCATAATGAGAGATCTGCATGGATGAGAGTCATGACTCATCCTCCTCCTATTCCCACTCATCTTTCCATGACCTGGCAAAGGGAGGTTTTGTTTCAAGGTAAATGCATTATTGTTTTATGTATTATTTTCCACTTACAAGTGGCCTACTGCAGTTTTGGAGGGTAAAGTAGAGGAGTTGAACTCTGGAAAGTTTAGATGGGTGTCACGCGCACTGACAGCTTGTCCTTCAGTGTTAGTGGTGAGGAGGATGAACCAGAAACATGTAGGTAAAGTACTGTGGGAAATACATAACTTTGGAGTGTTGCAGAACATAGTGTTTTGTGTGCAATATACAGTGGATATAAAAAGTTTACACACCCCTGTAAAAATGCCATTTTTTTGTGATATAAAAAATGAGACCACAATAAATCATTTCCAAACTTTTCCCAACTTTAATGTGACCTATAACCCGTACAATTCAATTGAAAAACAAATCTGTTAGGGGAAAAATATAAAAAATAAAAAACGTACAATATGCTGGTTGCATAAGTGTGCACACCCTTAAACTAATACTTTGTTGTGTGCACACATTTAAACTAATACTTTGTTGAAGCACCTTTTGATTTAATTACACCATTCAGTCTTCTTGGGTACACACCTGCCATCAATTAAAGAGACTCTGATTAACCCCAAATAAAGTTCAGCTGTCGTAGCAGGATTTTCCTGACATTTACTCAGTTGCCTGCTATACCAAAAGCCATGGTTCGCAGAGAGCTTACAAAGCATCAGTTGTTGAGAGGTATCAGTCAGGAGAAGGGTACAAAAATAAACTCCACAGCATTGGATATACCATGGAACACATTGAAGACAATCATCAAAAAGTGGAGAAAATATGGGATAACAGTGATGTTGCAAGGAACTGGACAGCCCTCCAAAATTGATGAAAAGACAAGAAAAAAAATGGTCAGGGAGGCTGCCAAGAAACCTACAGCAACACTGAAGGAGATGCAGGAATTTCTGGCAAGTACTGGTTGTGTACTATATGTGACAACAATCTCCCATATTCTCCATATGTCTGGACTATGGGGTAGGGTTTCAAGATGGAAGCCTTTTCTTACATAGAAAAATATCCAGGCCCAGCTAAAATTTGCAAAACAATACATTGTCTTCTAAAAGCATATGGGAAAATGTGTTATGCTGTGATGAGACCATGGCTGAACTTTCTGACCACAATTTCAAAAGGTACGTTTGGTGCAAAAGCAACACTTCGCATCACCAAAAGAACACCATCCCCACAGTGAAGCATGGTGGTGGCAGTATCATGCTTTGGGGTTGCTTTTCTTCAGCTGGAACTGGGGCTTTAGTCAAGGATTAGGGAATTATGAACAGTTCCAAATACCAGTCACTTTTGGCCCAAAACCTTCAGGTGTCTGCTAGAAAGCTGAAGATGAAGAGGAATTTCACTTTTCAACACGACAATGACTCCAAGCATACAACCAAATCAACAAAGGAATGGCTTCATGAGAAGATGATTAAAGTTCTGGAGTGGCCCAGCCAGAGGCCAGACCTAAATCCAATAGAAAATTTGTGGGGTGACTTGAAAAGGGCTGTGCACAAGTGATCCCCTTGCAATTTGACAGATTTGGAGCGCTTTTGCAAGGAAGAGTGGGCAAATATTCCAAGTCAAGATATGCTATACTGATAGACTTCTACCCAAGAAGACTGAATGCTGTAATTAAATCAAAAGGTGCTTCAATAAAGTATTAGTTTAAGGGTGTGCACACTTATGCAACCAGCGTATTGTACGTTTTTTATTTTTTTATATTTTTCCCCTAACAGATTTGTTTGTTTTTCAATTGAATTGTACAGGCTATAGGTCACATTAAAGGTGGGAAAAGTTTTGAAATTATTTATTGTGGTCTCATTTTTTATATCACAAAAACATGGCATTTTACCAGGGGTGTGTAAACTTTTTATATCCACTGTATTTGCAACTATGGGGACTCGTTAAAAATGTATTTGGCAGTTTAGATCACATAGCTGTGTAGCTTGCTGCAGTGCTATTTAATGATATAAATAAAAATGTGGGTTTGTCTGATTTGCCTTTTTCATGAGGTGGTCTCAGAATTTTTTTTTTTGTAAATTTGAGGTTAGAATACTGAAAATGATCAGTTTTGTGGCTGCAGAATCAAATGGAGATTCATACATTAGGTAGTTTTCCAGCACAGTATGAATAAATACTAGAAGTTTTCCCACATTTTTCAAAATTGATTATGCATAACAAACACAAAGTCTGTTTTCGGGCTACAGAGATCTGTCCTTTTAATCAGATGTGAAACCAAGGCCCATCTGCAGGAGTTGGTGGTAGCTCAGATGGACAGAGAAGATCCCATGACACGTATCAAAACAGCACTGGTTCTGTGTTTTAAAAAAAAATTATGTAGAATGCTATTTACAAACTTACATATTTACAAATTTATACAGTACACACATTTCCATCCCTTTCTGTTAATGTCGTACACTCATACATTTCTTACTTTCATTATTATATTAAACTTCTATCTTCATTATCTTCTTAAAAATTACTGCATGTCTCCATTTACCATTAAACTTGATTTCATTTAGCTTTTCATTTCAAATGGTCCACAGAATGTAAAATAGTCTCTTTTCCATTTTACTAACATTTGTTATTTTTATGGCTGTAATATCCATATTTATTTCATTTACGTCCTTTATATTTTCAAATAAAATTTCTTTACACAATTTTACAACCCTTATACATTGTAAGAAAACATGTTTTGTACTTTCTTCTCTACCATCATATAGAAAACTCTTTCACTGATTTTTTTATATGGCATATTTTCCTTTGCTGTTAATTTATTTATCAGTAATTTCCTTAACAAGTCTTGACATTCTACTTGCATATTACACCAAGCTTTAACTTTTTCATTTACTAACTCAGCACAAGGATTAACATAATAATATTGTATCATGATATTTTTATACCACACTTTCCTCTCATTTTCTATTTCATCAAGTTTTATTTTCCATAAAATATTTTTTCTTGATAACATCTCATTAGTATTTTAAACATAGGGGGAATATAATAAAGCCTACATTGGACTGTTTTTCAGGTAGGCATAGTGGCATGGTGCTTACATGGAATTAAGCAGATGTGCGATCCAGTAAACCGTGCTGAGGGACATGCACGAGCGTGCAAACAAGGAAGTGTCCGTGGCATGCAAATCACCTCATAAGCAGGTGAATTGCATGCAAATTAGGGTGGTAGAGCAATCCAGCCAGCAGAAAGGCTGCTCTATAGACCCCGTGTTGGTGTGCATAATGTATACAGAAACATTCCATGTCCAGGATGTAAAACTGACACCAGCAGCTGTAAACGTGCTGGTAGAGTGGCAGAAATAGCATAGTAGACACAGATATATACATAACTATCCACCGTGTGTCCAAAACCATATGGAAAATAATTTAAATGAAATTAATTTTTTTTATACTGGTGGCATATTTGCAAGGTGTGCTGCAGTGCGTAAACATGCTTTCATGAATAATTAAAAAATAAAGAGAGTCAAAAAGCAGATTTATTATTATAGGACCCTGCATGGAGTATGTGCAATGGTAAACTGCTGTGATTGCTAACAAGGCAGGCCCTGGAACTGTGTAATTTTCAGGTATTATTCAGGGATCTGTATGCAAATGAGCTGAGTTTACTGAATAGCACAAATGGGTATCTGTGTCCGCAGATCCCATCCGTGTAGGCACAGAACCATGTTTGTATCCATGGAAGAGGTAACTGACATCAAAAGGGGGTGTGTCCACATTTTTTATGCTCATTGGAGCTCAGCGGTGCCTGTTTGCATGGCATGGTACTCTGCTCAGCAGGGTGTGTCTGTCCAGTGACTGCTAAGCTTTGCTTACCTTCGGGGTATGTGTTTCAGCATGTTTGTGCAGCACGCCCGGCCATTGGGGTGTGTCTAGTCACCGCTGATCATTGTTTATCTTTGCGGCGCGGGTTTGTGTGCCATGCAGCAGTGCTGAGCAGAGAAGGCTGTATATATCTATCTATATATATATATATATATATATATATATATATATATATATAAAGGCTGGGAAAGCCAATGATATATTAATTACTGATGACCCCTGTTGCACTTAAACTAGGCCATTAAACCCCTTAACACACAGGCTCTACCTAGGGCAGAGCCTATAAAGAATGCATACACTCTACAATCTGATTTTTCTTCCATACTCTGCACCAGGGGAGTACAGATTTGGGAATTTTAATTGAATGAATGCTAGGGGCTGTTGCAGGTCTGCTACATCTTTATGTGCTGGATGCTGAGGTTAGTGCCGATGCTGATGCTGACAATAGTCCCAGACTGAGTAGGTGAAGAGTGTTCAGGCCCAGGGTAACCTTCCAGGAGCTACATGAGCTGAAGATTGTGGAGCGCTACAGGCTGGACAGGGACATACTACAAGAACTCACCAAGCTCTGCTGCCCTCAGCTCAGACCCAGAGCCAACAGAGGGGGAACCCATCCCAGTGGAAACAAAGGTATGTGTAGCCCTTAGGATACTAGCTACAGGTACTTTCCAAAGACCAACTGGGGACATGATGGGGGTCCCACAAGCATCTGCTTCTAGGGTATTCCACCAGTTCCTTGATGCCATGCTACCACATGTCAGTGAGCTCATATATTTTCCCAAAACCCCTGAGGAGAGGGACAGCAGTATGCGACTCTTCTACCATGTAACACACTACCCTGAAGTACTGGGTGCCATAGATTGTACTCATGTACACATCAAGGCACCACCTGGTGAGGAGGGGAAAATCTACGTCAACTGCAAGGGGTAGCACTCCATCAACTGCCAGGTCATGTGTAATGCCCAGGGCATTATCCTGAATGTGTGTGCTGGTAGCCCTGACAGTTATAACGACTCTCATATCTGGCACGCATCACAGCTGTACCAGATGTTTGCTAGGGGGGACATCCCACACGGCCATTTACATGGGTATGCTAGCTATGCACTGGAGCCGTGGATGATGACACCCATCAGAAATGGACACACCCACCAAAAAATGCCATAATGAGGTTCACACACAAACTAGGAACATCATAGAGCATGTGTTTGGGCTGTTGAAGTCACGTTTACGGTGCCTCGATATTTCTGGTGGAGCCCTGCAGTACTCTCCAGCCACATGTGCACAGATATTCACAGTATGTGCCATGCTACACAATATGATCATGCAGAAACATTTGCAGTAGGATCAGCAAAGGGAAGGGATACACAGCCCTCACCAGTGCCTAGGTCACCACAGCTGCACCCACAGGGGGACTCGGAGGAAGCCCCCTGGTGCTGTACCTGTAGGCAGATGTAGGCATGCCCAATATGCCCTGGCCTTGGCCAAGAGACAATGCATAGCACATGCACTGACAACCTAGGGCCCTAGGGACTGACACCTTAGTCTGACTGTCATACAGATTAGTAAAAATGATGCCAGCCAGACCACACAACCTGTACCTCACCATGTATTGTCTGTGGACTGCGTGCATCAGACAGAAGTAGCCCAGAACTACATGTGATAAGTACTGCAAGCTGTAGTGTGTAACAGTAGCTAGGTAGGGGCTGTAATCTCACATCGACCAACTTCTATGTGTTTGTGTGTACATATATCCCCTTGCGGCACTACAGACATGCCCATCTGGCTTATCTATGTGCATTGGTTATGCATGGTCCGCTGGTCCTAAATTGGCCTCATCTACATAAGCATAATTGATGTCTGCCACCATCTAGATTTATATGTGCAAAATACCCAGGTGACACGTATCAAGGGTAGCAGACCTTGTCACAGGGTATGAAAGCATGATGATGCTGACTGTCTGCATTGTCTCTGAAGCACTATTTTACACATATCCACCTAGGGAGCCATGCATGTTCTGCTGTGTTGCCTTGCCATCCTATGCCACTGTATTGCCGCCATGTGTCCATAGTTGAACCACTCAGACTCATGAGACAAAAACATACAAAGGTCTGTGACACACCTGTCATTCTGTAACAGTACTGCCAGTGTACCATCAGGCAACAAAGATACACAATGTTTGATGTGTAGTTATGACACATAAGCAACAAAAGCAATTCCAAATAACGGACATGTAGATTCAGTAAGGCAAGTTTGTAAAAATCTATAAGTAAAGCAGGTTTATTATAAATCCACAAAACTTTTGGGAGAAATCCCTTCCTCAGTGTGTAAGACAATGTTAAAATCAATGACTCTCTTATACATTCCAAAACATCATAGCCCAATCAAAAAGAAGATCCAATTTAAGCTAATTGAAATTAATTAATATTTAAAGTAACTCTGCATAAAAGTCCTATATACAACAACATAAAAAAGCATACATGTGTATTAATACATTAGAAGAAGTTTTGCTTTTTCTTCAGTATAGGCTTAATAAAGCTGTATTTAGACCTGGTCTTGAGTGAGCATTTAAACATGTAATCCACTCATATTCACAAAAATCTATTTCATTATTCACATCATCTCCTCTTTTCTTCCTGAATATAACATCCACAGCCCTAAAAAGGAAAGTGTGCTCCCACCTACCTCCCTAGTATGTTTAGATAGGGCATTTGTTTCCACTTTCCTTCGTATTTTGGACTTGTGCTCAATAATCCTGTCTTTAAGCTTCCTATTGCTGTTACCCGTATAAAAAACAGGACATTTTGTACATCTAGCCAAATATATAATATTGTGAGTATTACAAGTAGCACGTCCATTAAACCCAAATTCCTTCTCAGTGACTGGATGTTTGAAAATATAATCATTCTCCAGTCATTCTCTATAGCATGTACAGTTGTAACAAGGGAAAGTACCACTCTTCCCACTCTTTGCTGTCCTGGATAACTTTCTAAATCTTATAGCATAGGCTTTGTTTCAAATTCGGATAATTTCGGTATGCGAAAAATGGTTCATCACCTATTAACGTTTTAATATCAGGGAAAGTCATTAAGATATCCCAGGTTTTTTTTGTATAATCTGTCATACCCAGTAAGACCTTCTGTTGTACGTAGTAACATGCTTCAAACCTTTGTTATTCTTTTTACTATTGTAATTTTGAACAACATTATCTGTATGCCGAACTGAGAAATACCATGTTGCTTTTATTACCCTTGTATCTATAAATTCATTTTTTATTTGCTGCAATAACTCCATATCATATCCTTGTTCTAAAAACTCACCGATCATATCATCTATCTGGTTAATACAGTGTACACTGTCTATGTTAAGATGACAGGCTCTGAACATTTTACTCTTCACTATGCGTTTAAATACATGAGGTGCATGCATGATACTATTGTGTATAAATCTACTTGGTTGTACATCTTTTTTATATATCATAGTAGTAATGCCATCGCTTATTTTCTCTAACCTTATGTCCATATAATTTATGTTCTCATGTGAGTAATCAGCTGTAAATGTCAAATAATCAGTAGTTTGATTTAAATATTCAACAAATATTTCCAGTTCCATACTCATTCCTTCCCATAATAAAAATATGTCATCAACAGAAAAAACACCTCTTTGCTTTTGAAAACTTCAGGACATTGATAAACATAAATGTCTCCCCATTCTGCCTCAGTAATATTAGCATACATATTCACTACAGGCGTTCCCATTGCAACGCCAGTCTTTTGATGGTATATAGAATCACGGCCACATGGACTCCCAGGATATGGTGTTGCTGGCCTACGTCCATGTGTCTGACACCAAACTCCAACCAGATGTTCCAGCACAGACACTGTCTCAACCCACCGTCTATCCACTACATCAGTGAAATGATCCAGGGCATCACCAATGTGGTGGAGGTAGTCACGGATGTCAGACTGTGCTGCATCCATAACCCTAAGCATACATCTGTTGTTGCATTCAGAATGTACCTGTGCCTCCATGACAGCCTGAAACATGCGGCAAGTGACCCGTGATGTGACATCTAACAGAGGAGGTGGATGGGCAGCAGTCCTTCGAGCACCCCTGTCAATCTGCCTGTGTGGGACCTTGCCAGCTCTCTGGCTATGGCCATTGTCTATACTCACTGATGCTATAGTTCTCACACTGTCCTGTTCTATATCGCCACTCTCTGATTGTCCAATATCTGTGGCCTCTGGTGACTGGGTATATGTGGGCATACTTTCTGTGTGTGGGGACAATGGTGGTAGAAGGGGGATGTCAACCTCTGGGACAGATTCAGCCCCCAACAATCCCACCTGTGCCTCACTAAGGCCACCATCATCTTCAGAGTCTGATGAAACACTGACATCAGGTTGTGAGGGGACAGACACCAACCCCCATGTTCACCTCTGAGAAGCAAGACAAAAGCAGTACATTGCCACCTGCACTGTTATGTATGGTCATTCACACAGACTCATACAGATGAGGCTCTACAACTGCATTACATGTCCTACATCTTCTCATCTCTGAACCCATGCGCAACACAAAAACTCACAACATACACAGACAAGTCAGGCCTTTTATAACATGCACATCACTTACGTCCGGTTAGCGTTGCCAGTACAATACACCTGGAGGTATGCAATATGACAGTGTATGTGCTAGAACTACACATAAAACCCAGTACACCTATCTTGAGAATGATATGCCAGTTGTAGTATCACTGCCTCAGGTATGTACCGCCTCCCTATTGTGTTTGAACAGGCATCTTGGAGTAATTGCCTTGTGTATAGCAGGCTGAGTAGTTGCGCATAACTATAAGTACAAACATGTTAATGTTTGTACAAATACACACCTGTCATTCCGTAGGCTATGCACTGTACTTAACTGCTCCGAAATGGAACATGCAACTATTCTACTCTGGCCAAGCACAACAACTGTGCATAAGGCAAAATGGCAACCCTTAACTTTCACGGGGTGTATAAGATCTGTAAAACAACAGTATCACACTTACCAGGTACAGGACCATGGACTCTGGCCACACCTGCTAGACCTATGAAAAGGTAAGGGAAAAGTATTGTCAGGAACACCAAATGTTTTAGTGTTACAAGATAATATGTGCATATATCCACATGTACAGTAGCTTATGTGATACAGGCTATATTGCTGACATTCTGAGTATGTGTGCACAACTGTGCATAAAAGCCAACCCCCTCCCTCTTCAATGCAGACCTGACACTCATGTACTGGTATGTATATTCTGCCACAATGACTAATACAGCATTATACTGGCGAGCACAGTAAGCTTACCTGGACATTCCTCTGATGTGGATGCTGTCGTACCCACCTCCAGGATGTGTGATGTGATGGATGTCTGGGAGCTGTTGGTTGATCATAGGTTTGCCAGGAATTCCTCTGTGACCAAGAGTGGTGGTTCTGTTGCAGGGCCTCCATCGGTGGCAGCAGCAGCTGCCCTTTGATGTGCAACTTTGACCATATCCATGGCCTCGTGTCGGACATGCTCATAGGTCCTGTTCTGTTGGCTAGTCTGATTAACAGCCCTCACAAGATCGTCCCACAATGCTGCCCACTGTTTATGATTGTGGCGACCCCTGGAAAGCAGGATGTGATGATGGAGTCTGAGAGCATCCAGTATAGCACCATTCGCTGCAAATGAAAATAGTGTATATCTCTGTTGGTACAGTCTTCCTGCAGCAAGACAACAAGAGGGGAACACATTATAGGACAAGATACATGGATGTCTACTCTGTACAGACCCAAAACACCCATAATGGCCTGCAGTATCCAGTGCTCCCTCACACGTCATACTTCATAGTCTGGCAACACACTACATGTGTGGCTATCACCACAATAGTAGTGATACTAGGTAATGTCCCTGTGTGTCATGACAGATTCTGCTGTATGTTTCTACACTGACCACTGCAGTCTACTGTGGTGTGTCCCCTATGGGCAAATCCCCAGTAATATGTCATATGACCACTGTCAGACAAATAACAGTGTGCTATAACAACAACTATATGGGGACAGTCCAGCAAAACCAGTGTGCCACAATTTCAGAAAGCAATGCAAACCTGTAGTATATGTTTCCTGTAAGCATCATATGTCTCAACTATACAGATGTTTGCAGAATGTCAGCATGTTTGCCTCATAGATGTAGTACTTTTTACACAAACTTGTAGATGTCTGACAAATGGTTGTCCATTCATTGATGGTTGCTGTCAGAAAATTAAAACAGAATCTGACTGTCACATGTCAGACCCCTCAGAAAACACATGCTACAGTAATATCTGTTAGTCTATTCACATTTTTACTTTGTATGGCCAATATGTATACCCTGTTGCTGGGTTTGGGCTTTTGTCCCCCATTAATTATGGCTTTGTCCTCATTTTTACTGTAGGAGGTTGAGAAGTATGTTAGGCATAGCTCTCAAACAAACAGGGATGAATATCGACGAAACAGGGACTTAGCCAGCGTACATCAGGGACACTTTTACAATGTTATAACTGTTTATGTGTGACATTGACAGACTGAGAGGTGGTGAATTACAGTACATCATCTGATGTTACAGGAGTGTACATCCTTACTTTGTGTCAGTATGACTTATGTGTAATCTACTATTTTTACTACAACAGCCGACCGTTGTAGGAGGGCTTGATAGGGACAGAGTGGAGATGTGATTCAAAGCAGGGACAGTTGAGAGGTGTGCCTTTAGGTATTGGACAGCACAGTATCACTGACATGTCAATATCATAGATCTAATACAAGCCTACTGTTAAGTCCAATTCCCCATACCTCCATCCTCCCATCTGCATCCTGTTTTATGAGGAAATCTAGTAAATACATGGTAGAGTGATGTATTCCTTTTTTTGAAGCCTTCCTCTGCAAATGCTTTGCACATACGCTGTCTGAGTAAAACCACATACAGACCTGTTCCCCATAAGCAGTTGCTTGTCTTTTGTAGGTAATGCTCATTAACAGGTAATTGCCACTACACCAATCTGTGGCTCAGAATTGCTAATTGCATCCAAAACAGCTGAATTGCACTATCATTAGCCAGTGACATGGCACCACAGTACAATACATAAGGCCTTCATGTAGGCCCTGGCCCCTTTCTTAGTTTATGTGATGGACATTACTGAGGTGTGGAGACTACAGGATTGCAGAGGGTAGGTACAAATACATACTGTCCACTGTAGAGATGTATGAAGTATGTCCACAGTTTTACCTCATTTCTTTGGTCAGTATCCCATGACATTCTGGTCATCTGGCAGTTCTCTGGCAAACATTGTGGGTTGAGGTCAGTAAGGGGAGTGAGACATGTGAGTGTCACATTTCATACCCATCAGAATATACATGCTAATGCAGTAGCTGCTATTCTGTCAACTTACTATCTTTGTAGGGGCAACCTGTTAACATGTCCCTATCTCTGGGCCTTTGCCCCCTTTATGTATGGTTCTGTCTGGCTCCCTTGTTATAGGGCGTTGGGAGGTATGGTCAGCCTGTAGCAGCTACCTTAACATACAGCTATGTATGCTCATGGCTGCAGCTACTGCTGCAGCCTAGGACACATAGAGAGGAATATGAACACTTTGGAGGTCAGCAAGTTCTATGTAACTGTGGCAGCAGTGGCAGCTCTGTCATTACAGCAGAGCCAGGGTAAGGGTACCATTAACAGTGCATTTGAGGAATGTGCTTAAGGTACATATGTCATGCAATAAGTGCCAATAGCAGAGTATAGTAGGCAACATATAGTTAGGCTATACAGGTATGTGCAGTGTGTCCCTACTTGCAGGCTTTTGCCTTGCAAAACTGGGTAGCAGATAATTCAGTAGCAGTAACCTATGGGGATATATGGGTTGGAGACAGTGGCATTGACAAAAAGGCAGGAGTTGGAGCTTGATGTGGCAGAGTTGAAGATGTTAAGATTTGCACTGGGTGTGACGAGGATGAACAGGATTAGGAATAAGTATATTAGAGGGTCAGCCTAGGTTGGAAGGTTTGGAGACAAAGACAGAGAGGCAAGATTACGTTGGTTTGGACATGTGCTGAGGAGGGATGCAGAGTATATTGGGAAAAAGATGCAAAGGATGAAGCTGCCAGGTAACAGGAAAAGAAGAAGGCCTAAGATAAGGTTTATGGATGTGGTGAGAGAGGACATGCAGGTGGTTGTGTGACAGAGCAAGATACAGAGGACAGGAAGAAATGGAAGCAGTTGATCTGCTGTGGCGACCCCTAATGGGAGCAGCCGAAAGTAGAAGAAGTAACCCATGGGGATTAAAATTGCATGACTCAGTCATTACTTGCTGTCTTCACAGAAATGTAATTGAAGTGCAACACACTGGATTCAACCCCAGGTCTGTGTGTGGCAGAATGGTACTGTATGCAAGGCATTTAACAGACTGAGCTATTGAGTCATTGCTGCAGCAGGTGTACTTGCAAGATATATGTGCAGACATACAGACTGTGAAACACACTGTCTGCATCTATCAGTATGTACATGGCTTTCAAAGGCAGTTTTTCTGCAAGCAGGGTCCCAGTTGAACATATATACTTTGCCATTGATGCCTTAGCAGGTGTGTTTAAAGATGTTTATAAAAAGGGACATTTACCTGCTATCCCAGGCCTCACATACTTCCATTTTTACATATGTGGCTGTCTACTGATGTATTTGTGGATTAGATCCACAGGTGCACTCCCATTTTTCCCATTAGGTTCAACTTTAGTGTGTCAGTAGCAACAATATGTTTTGCTGGACACACCTGTTTAAATTAAGATCTGTGTGGCATAGTGGGTCAATGCAGTAGGCTGTGGTTGACAGGGGCCTAGGTTCAAAACATGGCAGAGGTGATTATTTTGTATATGTGACTAACAATGTGAGAAACACGCAAGATGATTAAGGCTCATTAAAGCTCATTTAAGCAGATTTGTGCAGTGCGGTACACCTCGCTGCATAGCAGCACTTTGCTTAGCTCTCTGCAAACCCACACTAAAAAATTAAAAAGAAAAAGTGGGTGATAAGACAGTGGTGAAATGGGGGCAAATAGGGGGAAAACATAGTGAAAATCTAGTAGGGATGTACACGAATGGTGTAGAGTGTAGGAAAGAACCATTGCTTTCCAATTATGTACAGCAACAGCTGTGCAGTTTGACAGATTTTGTAGACGAATTTGGACTCTCAAACCCCAGACAGAGAGGTGAAGTATTGTGAAGCCAGTTGGACCACATTAATTGTGTCCTGTGGACACGTGTGAAATGGAGAGCTATGTATGGGCGATAATGTTTTTATGGAACAGGTGCCCATTTTTTTAAGGAGAGAGTGGAATGTTGGGGAGGGACATAGGTACATGTGGAGAGGTAAGTTAGAAAGGAGTGGATGCAAGTGCAGACAGACAAGACAGCAAGCAGGGATGATGTGTGACACATGATGGGGGTAAACATCTTGGATGGGGAGTGAGTTGTGGAATCTGAGATGCATGTGCCTGCAGATGGGCAGCAGTGTGACTCACATCCCCACCAGTGGGACAGTTGATACTCCTTCACTGCCCCAAAGATGGCTGTGCTGGAGTCTGTGAGCCAAGTCCAGCCTGCCCCACTAGGTTGGCCAATGTAACCTCAATCTGGTGCAGGTGTGGTTCATGCATCCACTGAACTATCCTGCGCAACATGACTGGTAGTTGTCATTGGGTGACAGCAGCCCTTCTGCCACT
The DNA here is from genome assembly GCF_019279795.1 of Protopterus annectens. Taxonomy (NCBI): domain Eukaryota; kingdom Metazoa; phylum Chordata; order Ceratodontiformes; family Protopteridae; genus Protopterus; species Protopterus annectens. The sequence continues at coordinate 1,809,268,894 of NC_056726.1, read as the reverse complement.
GCTCCCAGGGGGAGGCTGGGCCCTGTCCCCAGAGGCGGTTCCACCTGAAGGTGCTGCAGGGGCAGTGGAGAGAGCACTATTGGCCTTGGTTCCAGACATGCTATGATCCGGTGCCATGGCCACCTGAGGTAGGGTACACAAATCACCAGGAATTGGCCTACCCAGATGTACTGTGGTGATGGATAGGTTAGTTATTCCCCCAAAATTGTTAGTAATAACAGCACGGAAGAACAGTGGAAATAAATTGATTACAAACCAATGCATAGTATGTGAAATGCAAACAATAAACAACAGAACAGTCAGAATGCACACAGCATGCCAACAACAGTTACAGCATAAAGCCAACAGAATTGTTAATTCAAAAAGATGCATTAATATGTAACTATTATAATACATAACAATAATAAAACACATGCCCCAAAATACAGTTTAATGTAACAATGTATGTTAATAGTAAACCATAACCAATGAATAACAAGAGTAAATAAATGAAGATAAGGGGTGGGGAGAGAGAGAGATACAGTTCATTAATACCATTATAGGCCATATATTTGACTGGGTCTAAGACACGTGCTCGACTAGCTTATGTCCGAATCACAAAACATCGAACACACGTACACGAAAGTGCTTAATATCGAAAAGCGCTTCCGTGTATGTGTAGTTCAAAAAAAATCTACGTTTTTGCAGGGGGGCTTTGCACCCTTGCACCCCACACACCCATACTTTATTATTCTCACTCCGAGATCACACTACAGTGGGGAAATGGGAATTTTCCCTTACCTGCATTGTAGTTCGATCTACAAAACAGGCACACATACACGGAAGCGCTTGTCGATGTTAAGCGCTTTCGTCTATGTGTGTTCGATGTTTTGTGATTCGGACATATGCTAGTCGAGCATGTGTCCGGATCCCATTTGACTATATTACTACTATCTACTTTACAGGTCTGTCCTTTCTTTATGTGTACAAGTCCCCTATATGTGCTGTAGCACTTACATACCTCTTACGCTACCTGCATGGGACAGTATGGGCCAAGCAGTAACAACTGTGGGAACACAACTGCACAGAACACTTGCACATCAAGTGGACCTATGTAACTACCAAGGTGTACTGTGGGCTGATGTAGAGATACTTTGCAATTTTGGTAATCATTTTTATGTTAAACCTGTGACAGACAGATTGCGCACTACTAATAATATTACATGACAGCGTGAAACTTTAGAGACATGTATGTGTGCAGTATATAAAGTAAACAACTATCATGCCTTACTTGACAGGCATACGGATGTAACCCAATAGCAGTGACTGCAGAGGACATCTGCATCGCATGTATTAATTGACTGCAGCAACCTGTAACAGACACTCCAGGCATACGAGGACATCTGCATCGCATGTATTAATTGACTGCAGCAACCTGTAACAGACACTCCAGGCATACAGCAATACCAATATTACACATTTTATTTATTTTATTGTATTCTATTTTATTGTACTTATTTATTTTATTTTATGTTGTATTATCACATTCCTGATATTGATTTTAACAGTCTGTGACATCTGAACACACTTTTATTTACTCATAACATGAGCTACCTCACCCATTTACCAGTAGTTCCTGTGGAGAGAAAAATCAGTCATCAAGACGTGACTGATTCTGTAATGTTTCGTGCTTCATAGCACTGGATTCAAACCCTGGTCTGTGTGTGGCAAAATGTACTTCATACAGAGCATTTAACAAACTGAGCTACTGAATCACTGCTGATTACTGACTGACTGACTGATATTTGCCTACAGCTCACCTGGAACCAAAATATGACCTGATAATAGTGCTACAGTTTTATACTAGACTGCAGTGACAGTTGAACACACATGCATGGAATTCAAGCATGACAGAGATGCTAGGTAAACTGTACATTACTACATAGAATGCAAGTGTACACAATATATTGTTAGTGTGTTGTGATATCTGTGAAGTCAACAAACAATATCAGATCATGAGTTGGCTATCTCACCCATATACCTTGCTTACCTGCTGTTTGTGGAAGACAGTGCATTATGTGAACAATATTGGCCATGAAACAGGTTTGACCATTAAAATGTGTGTTAAACATGACATTTGGCAGCCATTATATTTGCAGTGCACAGCTATTACACTGTTATACTTGACTGCATCACCTTGCCTCACAGCCTAAATGCATATACCTGAAATGCAATGGTTAAAACAAAACAATACTGATGTACATAATTTGCTTTGCTGTTATTGGTATTGGTTCATGTGTTATTGCAGCACAGTTGTCATAAATGAATTCTTGCAAAACAGCTCTAATTCCACACTTATTATACAACAGTGTTTATTAGAGATCCCTTCATGCATTTACTGGTATAGGTTCTAGTTTTTATTGCACAATAGTTGTCATTATGTAGATGTTGCAATACAGCTGTAATTCCACAATTATTGCACTGCAAATATTTTTCAGATACTTTATTATGGTTAATGCTTTACTCTTTCTTGCTTATTTGACTATAGATAGCAAAATACATCTGTACTCACCACACTCACGGCACAACCTGGACAAGCGCTATGCATGCACCTCAATGTTGCAAACCTTCTCCTCTGCAGCTGTTAGGAGAGAGGCACGCCATTATGCATACCAGTTCAGCAGACATTCAGTTTAGATATTGGTCAAGCAGAGGTAAATGTACTTACAGACATGTGGGCCATTCTGCCCCGAGCATCTTGGACCTAGGTGGCCAAGAGATCCCCCTTCTGATGCTTCAGGTTGTCATAGTTGTGGCATACTTGCCCACCTGTGTGGGGGATACCTGTCACCCTGGTGAGTTCACATACCAGCTGGCCCCAAGCCTCAACTTTGCACTCTGAGCCCTGGAACTCTCCCTGCAACAGCCGATCTTCATGGTTTTCCACCAGGAGTCCAACCATGACCCTGGACTCCTGAATGCCTCACCTCTGCGCCCAGAAGCATGCATCCTCTCCAGTGCCAGCCATAGTTACTACACAGTTAGAACTCCAACAGATTATGCTGTATTCCCGCCCAATGAGCTTTATATAGCCTATTTTCCCACCTTTAAATGCCATTGGACAACTTTTAAGAAAATGCTGAGTCACTTAACAGTGCACAAACATTTTCAGCCGTTATTATATTTATGCAGTGCTTAGCAGGTCTTAGCAGAGCATAACTGAGCGCAGTGGGCCAGTATTTCAAAATAATTGGCATAATTTTTATTTCCAAAATAAATGCTTATTTAGCCTTCCATTTATTCAAACCTTCTGCCTATGCACATGAGGCTGTAACTCTACCCACTTAGCTATGTGGATATGTGGAATTTTGCTATACCTGTACATATACCTCTGAGCTACATCATGCAAACCCACTCAGCTATACTTAAACTTGACCTTTAAGTAAATAATTAAATGCATTCAATTTCTATTTTTAGATGTCTAGCAGGTGTTTCAGCACCACTTAGCATTGCTGCACTCCATGCAGTACCGCACAAACGAACTTTAAAAAAAATGGCATTGATATGCAGCAATTGGACAGTACAGGGAGGGTGTTACTCATCTGCAGACACAGTTAGCACCACACTCCCTATACTGATTCAATAACCGTGTACCATGGCTCTCACTCAGCAATACGCCATCATTAATATGCATGGCGCGCTGCCGAGGGGGAACCATGTACATGAACATGGTAACCTTCAGTGTAGGCTCTACACTATGCTTACACTGAATTTATTAAATTTGGAGGATACTTTTCCTCTCTTGATTTTTTTTAACATATCCCTATGCTCCTTATATTTGTACTTTAGCAAATTTACTACTAACTTGTCATTTTTTATCATTTATCCAAAACAAAACTTTATATAAATTCAAAGAAGCAGAATAAACAATTACTTTATTAATCCTAAATCTCCATTTTCCTTGTTCATGTATAAGACTCCTCCCTTCACAGGACTCAGTCTTGAACCCCATATAAAAGAAAAAAATTACTTGAAGGATTTCTTTTTCATAGATTCTTGGCAATAAGTACACACTAGCGAACTATGAAATATTTCCCTGTATAACTGAATTAAGGAAATAAACCTTTTTATTAAACAATAGCTTGTATGTTTTCCAGAAGCAACAAAGCTCCTTCATTTCATCTAGTATCCTGTTCCATAGTTCCTCACTTACATTTTTACCCCCCAATCTTATTCCTAACACAGAGATTTCTTTCATTGAGAATATACTCCTCCTGTCTCCACTACTTCACCCAGTCCTTTACTTTTTTCTTTATTTAAAGCCATGCCTGTTATATTTAAACATTGATGTTTATGACATATGACTTCTTTCATCCAGACTTTGTTTTTCGTAATCATTATAATATCATCTGCATAAGTAAACATGACTGGAATTTTTATATATTCATTAGTAATATAAGTAATGTGCAGTTTTACATATCTAGCTACTATCTTCATAACTAATGCGAATGTACTACTCAGAGTACATCCCTGATGTATGCCATTCTTTCTTTATTTTTATCATATGCTGAACAACATAATTGCCTACAAAAGTTCATGTTATAGTGTATCAAAAGATTTTTTTTAAATCTCATATATTGATCTTTGTCTCATTAGTCTTGTTTATCTCATCTCTAATGTCCCTTAATATGAATAATATTTTCTGACATCCTTTCCCCTTTAAACTATATATGCTATCTTCCATAATACTTTTCAATTTACTTTCCATTCTCTTCCGAATCATTTTCATAAAAATATTATCTTTATTGTTAAATACTACAGGTCTCCAATTTTTAATTTTATTTTTTTCTTCCTTTTGCCATATAAATGTAAGTATACCACTGTATAAATCTTTATACATAAAACCTTTATTTAACCACTCATTCATAATTTTTAAGATTTTTTCCAGTCTGTAAAATTCCTATAAAATCTGTATCCTATTCCATCTGGTCAGGAATCTGACTTTAAATTAACTTGTTTAAGTACCTTATCTAATTAATATAAGGAAATCTCATTTTCCAATTCCATATTTTCTTGTGCTGTCAATTTTTAATATGCCATTCGTTTTTATACTTTCTATCTTGAAACATTTTCTTTACATAATTTATTATGATATTCATAATATGTTTCTGAGATCTTTTTACCTCTCCTCTGTTATCTTTCTTTAATTTCATTATACTAATGTTCTCTTTAACTATGCTACTCAAATAACATGATACCTCTTTAGTTTTGCCTTGTAAATAATATTTTTGTTTAAATAATAATTCTTTAATTTATCTTGATTCTTTTCATAAATTCTGCTCTGTCACATAATATTCTCTATTGTTCCTTTCCAAGTCCTTTAAAGTAATTACACATACACATTGTTTTATAATGTATTTTTTCTGCTTTTCTTACATTTGACTGCCATTCTAAAAACATTTCTTATATTTTTCTTTCAAAGCTAGCCATCACTCAAACCAGTTTTTATAACACACATTAGTGGAAATCTGATCTTTTCAGTCAGAGCATATTTATATTTTTTTCCATTTTTATCCCATGGTTTCTCATGGATTCTTTTTATTCCTTTTTCCAATTTGATATACTCTGTATTGTCTTGTAATTCTATCCATATGGCTGAGTGATCTGAAAAGCCTGGTACAAGTGTCTCTCCTTTAGCTATAGTTAAACCTTGTGATATAATAAAATAATCTATTTCCATCTTATACCCTGACTATACATCCACAAATTATTATATCCAGATCTTTAAATTCCACATTTTATAACTTCAAAAATGTTCTTATTTCCTCTCAAATCACAGTACAAATCTTCCATTAATATTCTATTTGTATTAATTACTACATAATCCAAATTTTGATGTAATAAATTTTCCTTTTCTTTACTTGTAACATGGACTCACAATGTTAGAATTCTATAAACCTGATTATGCCATCTGAGATCTCGTACACTGGTCAGTATCCCCAATACTGAGAATGTTATGTTCAATATTTTCACTAACTTAACTGTGCCTGAACATAGTTCCTTTCCTACATTCCATATTAAATATTTTCACTGTCTAGATCTGAAAACTATTTGATTATATTTCCTAATGAGAAAGATTAGTTTGTATTTACTTTGCTAGTGAGTGATAGAATAAGTGACATGTAGATTGATTGAGAAGAGGCAGCACTGACTATTTCTGATAAAATGATTTTGCCAGTTTTTCCAGAAAAATCATTACAGGCCACAGCAGTTTATCCGGAAATCTGTATTAGAGGGAGTTTGTCAGTTCTGAGTTAGATTACGGCTACAGTATGTTACAAAAAGCAAATGTTAAGATGATACCATTAGAAAGACAATTTTGCTGCTTTGTATTTCTTGTGTTTGTTGCAGAAGCTTGTATTAAACTAGAAACATATAAAGTTTATGGGTCAGACTATGGAATGAGAAATATTCTACAGAGGAAGTACTAAAATGTAGACTGAAATGTTTTGAGAGAAGAAAGGCATGTTCTTTGATGTGAAAGCTGTCATTTTGGTGAATTCAGATGCTTCTCCAACGTTCTGTAGCAGTCAGCTTCTGTCATGCACAATGTACGAGGTTATAAAGAAAAAGATTAATAAGATAAAATATACATACATGCATACAAATGTTTCAGGCATAGGCAATAATGCTCTACTAGCCTGCCAGTATACTAAACCAGTCATTCCTATAACGTGTCAAAGTTGTTTCTAAAAATATCTAAACTAGTACTTGCTTTAATATAATTTGGTAGTCTATCCCTGTCAGAGAACAAGAAAGTATAGCTCTCATTCCTATATAATGTCTCGGTTTAATTTCTCCAAATCTTTTGAGTTTCTAATATGGGAATGGGCCCCATTCCTATGTCAGGGTATAATTAAACTTCATAAAGTTAGTACTGTTTTAATCTTTGATGTTATTAAAAAGTGTTCTTCGCAGTACCCACAATATGACCAGAATTGACTCCTCCTCCTGCAATTCAGAGTTATGTGTATTGGTAGTATATCTAAATACAGCTGTAGATTCTTTTTCATTAGACCCATTGTTCCTACTACTATTGGAACTGTTTGGGTATCTTTCTTCCACATTGCTCTCATTTCTGCCTGCAAATACTGATATTTTATGAATTTGTGTCTCTCAGCACATGAGAAACTGTAACTGCTAGGTGTGGCAATTTCAGTGACCAGTGGTACTTTTGTCTTTTTTTTTCATAGACTATTATATCTGTTTTCCCATGTCTGTTTTTTGAACTCTTGGGGATGGGTGATCTTTTGTGATGTACACTTCATCATTCTCTGTAATGCTTTGTGGTCTGTGTTACAAATACTTCTTAACTGCTTCTATATTGTAATTTTTGCACAATCCCCAGTACAACAATCTTGCCATATTATTGTGCCTTTCAGTGTACAGGTACTCTATCACTATTGTATCACAACCAGCAACAAGGTATATAACTGCCTCCATTTCTTGTTTTACAGAACATATATTTGTCTGTTTCTCCCCTATGTTCAATGAACTTTGCAAACCATCATGTACATTGTCCACTATCCCGGGCTGCCATTATTAACCTTTCATCTTTTGATTTCAACTCATCTCTCCTTAACCATTCCTATGTCAAATCCTCATCAGCATGAGGTTGTTCCAGGAGATCTCTAAACTTACCACTATATATTTATGGATTTTCCGCAATCCACATTTTTTTCTCCTTCTGATCTGATCCTTCCCCTTTTATTCTTTCTTTTGTTTTTGGCTCATTTAGTTGCTGTCTGATTTTTGTCTATTTCTAGTTTGAGTTCCATTCCCACTTGCCACCTGAATGCTTCTGCTAAACTAAGCAGAGAGGTCATCTCAGACGTCCTCTCCTCATGTTTCAAAACTTTTACCATGTTTGGATCTGATGAGGTAGGCAGATATATATGCAGTCCCACATCTGCTGATCCATACATGTATTCAATTTTGAAGAGTCTCATGCCTCCGTCAAAGGATGGAATATAAAAACTTTGTATACTCCATTTTTTCTGTATCATTTGATAAGCATAAAACACAGTTCTTGTTTTTCTCTCCATCTGATCCAGTACCTTTGTTTGGCCAGTCAGTCACACCAGAATTGTAAGTTAAAACAGGAAGAACAAATCGATTTACAGCTTGGACTTTATTCCTGGATGTCAAGTCTATTTTGAGTATTAGTTTTAGTCTTCTGAAGTATTCCTTACTGAGTTTTATTTGCATTTATTCATGTTTTATTGCCAGTCCTTCATCAATTCCCAAATATTTATAAACTCCTTTCTGCTCAAATTCCTTTATATCTCATTCCTGTCCTACATTGATATTTTCTTAGTACTGCAAATTTCCTGCTTTAAACATTGCTTTTGCACATTTTTCAAGACCAGATGTCATTCTTATATAATCTTTATCAATATAATGATTGACCACAACCTCAACTTTGACTTGCACTTGCTTTTAGTCCTTTTTAATTTAATTACATTTTTTTCATACTGTGTGTGGACTAATATTGCTACATACTCAAGTGTGCCAGCTTGCACTGCACGTGAATTGTTTTTATAGCATTTACTGTCTGTTTTTTTCCTTGTCTCTGTAAAAAAAAAAAAAAAAAAAATCTCTTGTTTTCCTGTCTTACTGAATTAGAGTAGTCCAGTTTCAGAGTTGCTGATCCCTGGGCTTTGTTTTTAGTTCCTGTTACTGATCCATTGCCTTATTAGGAAGGAGGGAAGTTTCTTTGCTTACCAGTGGGAGTGGGAAGCACTGAGCAGCCTTTCTGTCCGATTTGGTGAAGTTTCAGCCAGAAACTAGTAGTCCATTGGTCGTTTTGGGCCAATTCCTAGCTCCTTTCAGCCCCTGCTATAAAACACGCTTAAACACACGTTTTCCAGCTTGTACCAACTCAGCACAGATCCTCGTGGTGGCCTGCAGAGTGATCCAAGCAGCAGAGAGCTAAAAGAGTGACTTTCTACCAGATATAAGTATTTTTTGTGGCTTTCCCACTGTTATTAAGCTAGCGACTGCATTTCGCCTGTTTTACTGCTACTTTAAGTGATTTCTGCATTTTACACTGTTTATTGCACTTTAAGTTACTAATTGTTGCAAATTGTTTCTGTAGGCTACACACTAAAGTGCGCTAGCCGATTTACAGCATTTATAGCATTTACTGTTTGTTTTTTTCCTTGTCTCTGTAAAAAAACAAAAAATCTCTTGTTTTCCTGTCTTACTGAACTAGAGTAGTCCAGTTTCAGAGTTGCTGATCCCTGGGCTTTGTTTTTAGTTCCTGTTACTGATCCATTGCCTTATTAGGAAGGAGGGAAGTTTCTTTGCTTACCAGTGGAAGTGGGAAGCACTGAGCAGCCTTTTTGTCCGATTTAGTGAAGTTTCAGCCAGAAACTAGTAGTCCATTGGTCGTTTTGGGCCAATTCCTTGCTCCTTTCAGCCCCCTGCTATAAAACACGCTAAACACGCGTTTTCCAGCTTGTACCAACTCAGCACAGATCCTCATGGTGGCCTGCAGAGTGATCCAAGCAGCAGAGAGCTAAAAGAGTGACTTTCTACCAGATATAAGTATTTTTGTGGCTTTCCCACAGTTATTAAGCTAGCGACTGCATTTCGCCTGTTTTACTGCTACTTTAAGTGATTTCTGCATTTTACACTGTTTATTGCACTTTAAGTTACTAATTGTTGCAAATTGTTTCTGTAGGCTACACACTAAAGTGCGCTAGCCGATTTACAGCATTTATAGCATTTACTGTCTGTTTTCTTTCCTTGTCTCTGTAATAAAACAAAAAAATCTCTTGTTTTCCCGCCTTACTGAACTAGAGTAGTCCAGTTTCAGAGTTGCTGATCCCTGGGCTTTGTTTTTAGTTCCTGTTACTGATCCATTGCCTTATTAGGGAAGAGGGAAGTTTCTTTGCTTACCAGTTGGAGTGGGAAGCACTGAGTGGCCTTTTTGTCCGATTTGGTGAAGTTTCAGCCAGAAACTAGTAGTCCATTGGTCGTTTTGGGCCAATTCCTAGCTCCTTTCAGCCCCCTGCTATAAAACACGCTAAACACGCGTTTTCCAGCTTGTACCAACTCAGCACAGATCCTCATGGTGGCCTGCAGAGTGATCCAAGCAGCAGAGAGCTAAAAGAGTGACTTTCTACCAGATATAAGTATGTTTTGTGGCTTTCCCACTGTTATTTAAGCTAGTGACTGCATTTCGCCTGTTTTACTGCTACTTTAAGTGATTTCTGCATTTTACACTGTTTATTGCACTTTAAGTTACTAATTTTTGCAAATTGTTTCTGTAGGCTACACACTAAAGTGCGCTAGCCGATTTACAGCATTTATAGCATTTACTGTTTGTTTTTTTCCTTGTCTCTGTAATAAAACAAAAAAATCTCTTGTTTTCCTGCCTTACTGAACTAGAGTAGTCCAGTTTCAGAGTTGCTGATCCCTGGGCTTTGTTTTTAGTTCCTGTTACTGATCAATTGCCTTATTAGGGAAGAGGGAAGTTTCTTTGCCTACCAATGGGAGTGGGAAGCACTGAGCAGCCTTTTTGTCCGATTTGGTGAAGTTTCAGCCAGAAACTAGTAGTCCATTGGTCGTTTTGGGCCAATTCCTAGCTCCTTTCAGCCCCCTGCTATAAAACACGCTAAACACGTGTTTTCCAGCTTGTACCAACTCAGCACAGATCCTCGTGGTGGCCTGCAGAGTGATCCAAGCAGCAGAGAGCTAAAAGAGTGACTTTCTACCAGATATAAGTATTTTTTGTGGCTTTCCCACTGTTATTTAAGCTAGTGACTGCATTTCGCCTGTTTTACTGCTACTTTAAGTGATTTCTGCATTTTACACTGTTTATTGCACTTTAAGTTACTAATTGTTGCAAATTGTTTCTGTAGGCTACACACTAAAGTCGCTAGCCGATTTACAGCATTTATAGCATTTACTGTTTGTTTTTCCTTGTCTCTGTAATAAAACAAAAAATCTCTTGTTTTCCCGCCTTACTGAACTAGAGTAGTCCAGTTTCAGAGTTGCTGATCCCTGGGCTTTGTTTTTAGTTCCTGTTACTGATCCATTGCCTTATTAGGAAAGAGGATAGTTTCTTTGCTTACCAGTGGGAGTGGGAAGCACTGAGCAGCCTTTTGTCCGATTTGGTGAAGTTTCAGCCAGAAACTAGTAGTCCATTGGTCATTTTGGGCCAATTCTGGCTCCTTTCAGCCCCTGCTATAAAACACGCTAAACACGTGTTTTCCAGCTTGTACCAACTCAGCACAGATCCTCGTGGTGGCCTGCAGAGTGATCCAAGCAGCAGAGAGCTAAAAGAGTGACTTTCTACCAGATATAAGTATTTTTGTGGCTTTCCCACTGTTATTTAAGCTAGCGACTGCATTTAGCCTGTTTTACTGCTACTTTAAGTGATTTCTGCATTTTACACTGTTTATTGCACTTTAAGTTACTAATTGTTGCAAATTGTTTCTGTAGGCTACACACTAAAGTCGCTAGCCGATTTACAGCATTTATAGCATTTACTGTCTGTTTTTTCCTTGTCTCTGTAATAAAACAAAAATCTCTTGTTTTCCCGCCTTACTGAACTAGAGTAGTCCAGTTTCAGAGTTGCTGATCCCTGGGCTTTGTTTTTAGTTCCTGTTACTGATCCATTGCCTTATTAGGAAGGAGGAAGTTTCTTTGCTTACCAGTGGGAGTGGGAAGCACTGAGCGCCTTTTGTCCGATTTGGTGAAGTTTCAGCCAGAAACTAGTAGTCCATTGGTCATTTTGGGCCAATTCCTAGCTCCTTTCAGCCCCTGCTATAAAACACGCTAAACAGCGTTTTCCAGCTTGTACCAACTCAGCACAGATCCTCGTGGTGGCCTGCAGAGTGATCCAAGCAGCAGAGAGCTAAAAGAGTGACTTTCTACCAGATATAAGTATTTTTGTGGCTTTCCCACTGTTATTTAAGCTAGCGACTGCATTTACGCCTGTTTTACTGCTACTTTAAGTGATTTCTGCATTTTACACTGTTTATTGCACTTTAAGTTACTAATTGTTGCAAATTGTTTCTGTAGGCTACACACTAAAGTCGCTAGCGATTTACAGCATTTATAGCATTTACTGTCTGTTTTTTCCTTGTCTCTGTAATAAAACAAAAATCTCTTGTTTTCCGCCTTACTGAACTAGAGTAGTCCAGTTTCAGAGTTGCTGATCCCTGGGCTTTGTTTTTAGTTCCTGTTACTGATCCATTGCCTTATTAGGAAGGAGGAAGTTTCTTTGCTTACCAGTGGGAGTGGGAAGCACTGGCTGACCTTTTGTCCGATTTGGTGAAGTTTCAGCCAGAAACTAGTAGTCCATTGGTGCGTTTGGGCCAATTCTAGCTCCCTTCAGCCCCTGCTATAAAACACGCTAAGCGTAAGCGCGATTTAGTGAGTTACCACTGTTGCACACAAGAGCAGTGGCGGTTAAACAAGGTTAAACTATTTGGGCCATCTAAATTCCACTCTTCCAATTTTCCCTTAGAACTACCTTCCTCGAGCTGTACTGCTGATCTAACCAGCATATCCTATCCTATGTTACTATTAAAACAGTAAACAGAAAACTTGGATCCTTGTATAGGATAAAACCTTTTCTCACCCCAGAAGCCAGATCTACTATTGCCCAGACCCTTCTGATCTCCACCCTCCTCTATGCCTCGCCCATTTATACTAATCTTTCCAAAAGCAACCTAAACAAATTGACCACTTCTTATAACAATATTGCTAGGTTTGCTACCGGGTCCCCATTTAGAACTCATCACTGTCTAAATCTCAAACTTCTAGGATGGCTAGAACTACATAACCAGCTAGAATTTCAACAACTCACCATTACCCATAAGATTTTGTACCAGCCTAGTAATACTCCTATTCTCAGTAGCCTCATCTCCCCCTACACAAATCTTACTACCCTTCGCTCAGCAAATAAACTACTGGTTACCATCCAAAAATCCCACAACAAGGCAGGTGATTCTCTTTTCTCTAATTCAGTGAAGAAGATTTGGAACAAGCTTCCCATTAAACTTACATCTCTCTCATAACTACCACTCTTTAAAAAGCAACAAAAAATTCCACTAAAAACACAATGGCTATGTCCATGTACTAACCCTGACTAACACCCCCCCCCAGTATAACATTATTCTATACCTCTCCTCCAAAACCCACTTTGCAGAATTAGTAAATTTATCCCTCACTTCCTTCTCGGTATCTTACTCCCATGGAACTGTCACTGAGTATGTTCTTTACAACATTTTTTCTGCAGTGAGCACATGTCTTTCGCCTTGTATATAGACCAATTATTCTTTCACTATGACTGTAATTACTTCTTTAAGTATATATATATTTAATAATTTTCTTATTTTTCAGTGTTATATTTTTTATAACCTATATACTTCATTGGAAATGTACATTCCTACCCAACATACTTTATGGTGAATGTCAATCACTTTCCCATGGTAATAGTACTGCATTTGCTTTGTTAAACTCAGTAGTCACATTCTGTATAATTTAGTTATGTATAATCAAGTTCTTGAAGAAAATCTTCATGTATATGTATCTAGATATTTTTTGGACTTTTTTCTGTCTTGATTTATTTAGTTTAAGGTGGAGCTGATCTCCCGGGCCTCTACTGAAAATCGACATGTATCCAGTTAGACTAGCCTGGTCAACAAATGTAAAATAAAATAAAATAAATAAATAAAATCTTTGAAAGTTTTAACCACTTGCAGTTGTGCTTTCAACTTCTCATTTGATGAACTATACAGTTTTAAATAATCCACAAAAATTAGATGAGAAATCTTTAAGGTTATTTTGTGGGAGCCGAATTGCAACCAAGACCTAATCTGTTAAGTATAACAGTTTAATGGGTTAAGGGCAGACAAAACAACAGTGGTGACAAAGAATCACTGTAGAATATCCCCCTTTTAAGGTTTATCCCTGGGATAATAATTTGAAGAAATATTTATGAAGACCCTGTGGAACATGGCTTAATTGCAAAGTGGGTTGTCACTATTTTGTGTCACTGTAATGCTAATGATCAATGTAAGATGTATCTTATAAATCTTTTAGCTATCACTGTGGTCTACTGTCAAATGCTTTTGTGTAATCAATTCTTGCCATACTTAGATTCTTCCTCTTTTAACAATTCTCCATTGTGGCTTTATTTAGCAACAAATGATTGTTTGTTCCATGTAACTTTCTTTTGTTACCCTTTTGTTCTGTTGCCATGAGTGTGTTTTCTTTTAAATGACCGTAAACTCTGCATCAATTCCAGTATATAGTTTGTACATTGTCAGAAGGCAGGTTATTGCTCTATAGTTTTTAGGATGGCTTACAGGTTCACTCTTATATGTAAGCAAAAGAGTCACAGTGTAAAACTAATTAGACTGATGCGTTCAGTGGAAAGATGGCTGAAGAAATATTGCAAATTTTGAAAGGGAAATTTGAATGCAAAGTAAAACAAAGTTTAATATCAGGATATAGGCACACAAGGTCTGGAGGATATACTTGCATAAGAGTGAGATACTAAATTAAACTGAAAGATAAACAGAGTATAAGAAATTTTATATAAAGATATTGAGTATATCAGGGAACCATTTTATAGATATGGAAGATGTGGTAAGAGTAAAGACTATAAATCAATAAACTGTGTAAAGACTCTAAAATGTATTCTCAGACACATTTTATATGAATATATATATATATATATATATATATATATATAATGTATATATATATATATGCACACATTTGTTTGTGTGCATATACATATATATATATATATATATATATATATACACACACACATACACATATACATACATATACGTGTATATATCGTTTTTTCCTGTTGTTAACCAGGTTGGTGTCTGTTTAGGATGGGCATATAGGAAATTCTTACTCAGGCAAAAATCTTTGTGTAAAGATGTTAATACTTTTAGTCAGACGTTAAGTACTGCATCTGGGCCTAGGGTTTTCCATTTAGGAGCTTCTCTTAATATTGTTTCAGTTTCTCTAGCGGTTACTTCATCCCATTTTCTGTCCTGTACATTTGAACTGCTTACTAATTCTTTTAATGTTTCTATCTATTCAACATCTTTGTTATGTTCCATAGGGTCTTCATAAATATTGCTCCAAAATGTGTCTATTTCTTCTTTTTTGGTGGTGTTTCTATTCTTTTTGCTTTGTTTCCCAGTTGTCTAGAAAGCTTTTTTGGGCCATTAAGGAACTGCTTATTTTGTAATTTTCCTTTATATTTATCTGCATGTCTTCTAAGTGTTTCTACCTGTGCTGATATCTTTAGTTTATTATTTGCAATAGTGTATGATAGATCTTGGTCTGTTCTGATACTGTGTATTGTTTTTTATCATCTCTATCTTTGTAAGTATTTTTGTTGATCTGTTTCATTTTCCATATTCTTCTAACAGTGACTCTTCTAGTCTTAATTCCTTTATAATTTCCTCTAGTCGATGCTTCCATGACAGCATTTTATTTCTTCCCTTCCTTTCCTCTGTTGCTCTGTATTGTTGTGATAAGACTTTATCTCTTATTAGTTTAGCTGCATAGTATTATATCTTATTTACTTATGTTATATCACATGGATTTTTGTTAATAGGCTTGATTGCTGTGTTCATCTGTTTTATCAGACTTCTTACATTTTGGGTCTTATTTACTTTCTGCAATCAATTTCTTTCATTGATCCTAATATATCTGTCTGTATTTCTTCTAAACTGAGGGCACATTCTTTGGCATCTTTTTCCTGCAGGCATTCTACAGAAAGTTCCAGAACATCTTCCTGTGACATGTCCTCTTCAGCTGCATCCTGTGTTATCCGTCGCTTCTTCATATGCAAACTCGTTGGCCCATCACTCTACAGCATTGCCAGTGTCTCCATTACTTTTCCACAAGAAGAAAGTAAATATATGGGTCTCTATGACTCTGGGATTGTTGTACTCCCCTTTCCCAAAAAGATAAGTTTAACAAGTGCTTGCCTCCAGTCTTAAGGAATCTCTCCATGCTTAAATGACTTAGTGAATAACAGATATAATGGTACTGTAAGATCACACTAAAGTGTTCTCGGGTCACTATTACTAATACCTGTACTTTGTTTTGATATTGTTTGTGAATTACTTTTTCAATGTAATCTAATTTAATTTCAGTATTTGAAGTTATCTGGCTGGATGTTTCTAGCACAAATTATCTTCCCCTTTTTGGAGCCAAACTGGTGTGTGTGTGTGTGTGTGTGTGTGTGTGTGTGTGTGTGTATCTATATATATATATATATATATATATATATATATATATATATATATATATATATATAAAATCTTAAATATGTTGTGTCTGAGAGTACATTTTAGAGTCTTTGCACAGTTTGATTTATAGTCTTTACTCCTGCCACATCTTGTATATCTATAAAAGATTTCCTGATATACTCAATATCTTTACATAAAATTTCTTATACTCCATTTATCTTTCAGTTTAATTTAGTATCTCACTCTTATGCAAGTATATCTTCCAGAACTTGTGTGCCTTGAGTGGCTGCAGGAGGGAGATTGGTGGGAGTGACAGTGAAAAGGGAGAATAGAGGATTTGATTGAGTGGAAAATGTGATTAGTGAGGTGGGGTTTGGGCTGTGGTAAAAATAGGATGAAACTAAATGTAACTGCTGTGGGGGTGGTTGGGAAAGGGGGTAGGGGAGTGGAGAGAGCCCAAGTGAAGTGGGTTGAGCCAAGCCCAGAGGCAAGCACAGTCCAGAAACAATCAGTAAAACATCTAACAGAAAAAAGGCTATGTACTGTTAATAGTAAGAAAAAAAGAGGTTTTATTGTGTAGTATTGTCAGGTAAGAAATGTCTTAAAGCAGGCTGATTAGTCTAGCATTTAACAGACATAAGTTTGTTGAAAACTAACAGATTCTTTTAAGAATGGGGGGTTCCTTGCTGCCAAGTTGCTTCCCAGTGTACCAACTCGCTAGAAAGTAGATAATGCCTTAAATATGTATATTTTAAAACTTAAAAAGAAAAGATGCACCTACTCAGCACAAACTGTTTCTCACCCTCAGTTACACCATCAGAAGGCACGGCCAAAATAGCCGTAATCAGGAATCGAACAGCTGCTCAACATACAGCAAATAAAAGTTTACATTTATTTAACTTAATAGAGGTAGTTCTTGCAGTGTTGTACTTTGTGTTCTTTATCTCTGTTATTGGATAATTGTTTTTTCTTATTGTCTCCCTGGTTACTAATTTTTTGTGTTGCCTTGTTTTCTTTCGTTATATAGAGTAATGTACTTCCTTATATTTTACACCCATTCCCTTAGTAGACTGTGTTTTGTGAAAGTCACATCCTAGTCATGGTTTCCATACACTATTAAAACATTGCAAAGCCCTGAAATATGTCACCTTGGACCTTTATTCCAATCCCTGAATCATCTCTCTCAACCTGTTAGTGCATGAAATATGGGAAAAGTCTGACAAGATGGGGAGACAAAGGCAGAAAAATAGGGACCCATTTTTTAATATTGCTCTTATAAAGTTAGGAAGTTGCTGGAGTAACAGGGTTTGTGTTAATGTACATTTTCTGAAGGATGTGATGTCTGAAGCTCAAATGTATGTCATTATTTGGTAAATTCAATCCACAGATCATCCCATAAATTTTATGGGGAAAACATCTAAAATATGAGGCGAAAATCTGGGCGGTTGAGAGGTGTGCCCAGAATTATTGAGACTACCATATTGTAGGCCTAACTGACATTAAATTCTTGAATCCTATGATGCAAACTGTACTTATCCATTCTATCTGGTACTTGCTGAAGTCTATTTGCCTGTTTATTATTCTCCCTATGGATCTCTTATCACCTGTCCTGTCAGGTTATTTGTCCATACATGAATAAAAACATCAAGTTTCTTATTTTATGCTATTGCTACTGCAGGCTAGATGATTTGTTCCCTTTACCTCCCAGTCATGGTATCATCCAATTATCTTAACTCTTTGCCCCACGAATCTATCTTCCTAGGAATGGAATCCCACAACAAAAGCTGTTTCTTCTTATTTGGAATTACGTTGTTTTTTTTTCTGCCATCTCATCTGCTATTAAGCTGCTATCAAGATGCCAATTTGTTCTCCACTGAGGTGACAGCTCTAGCATCTATTTTTTAAACACATTTGGTAAATTATCACTTAAGACATAAGTACACATAAATAAATAGAAAAGAAAACAAACCAAATTATTTTTTTTTCATTTACATACATTATACATCACATTTTCTTTCTTAACTGTCATCAGTCCAACATTACTTAAATTGTTCAATTCCTGTCTTCCCTTAAAACTCACTCCTCCTAAACATTATTCTGCCTGTCTTGTTCACACAAATTCCATTTATTTGTATGCAGTTTGCTCCTCCTGTTTTCTAAAGATCCCTCTTCCAATTGTTTTATCTCCTTAACAATATTCAGTACTTCATTTAGGGCTGGATTAGACTTTGATTACATTTTTATTTATTTATTGATTTATTTGTATTCATATTTGTTTACTGTGGTAGTGCACATATCAGTACTCACCAATTTTATGCTCAGCCTGAGTGAAATACAAAACATTTCACAAACACAAATAAAGAAAAGTAAGCAATAATACAGTAGTTCAGAATAAATACAAAGAAAAAAAAACACTGTACGTATAAATGCTATTAAACAAGCACAGTGCAATGTATAGTCAGGCAGAGTGTAAAGTACAATATATACATTAGTTTCTAATGTGGGTCAATCTTCAGTAAATCTTGAGAGAGGAGAGGAGACTTGGAAAGGAAATAGTTTAGGTGACATATCCTGTGATGAAGCAGAAACGTTTGCCTTGGATAAAGAAGTGTTTTTGATTTGCATTCTGAATTTAAAGTAAGTGTTGATTTTCTAGGCTTCTTTGGCAGCCAAAATAATTAAACTCAGTAAGGGCTTACTATGTCTAGGCATTTCTAATTCTGTGTCCCAGCTCAAAAGAATAATTTCCTTAGTGCCAGACATTTGATCCTCAAGTATTTTTTACAGAGTACTCTGTAGGGATTATCTAAAATCTGCCATCTCATTACACCCCCAAAAACCCATGTTCCCAGTTACCTCTTTCTTCCCCATCACATCTCCAGCATTTATTTATTTACATTTGTTTACAGAGGTAATGAGTTGCTATCTACCTGATGAAAATTGTTTTGAAATCTGCTTGGGGTATAAGAACCTATGCAGACATTTACAAGCAAAAATCCTAAACCTTCTGGATTTGGTTGCATTCTTGACAACCATACATATGTCCTGCTATTGTTCCCTTGTGAATGGCTTTTCCAGTCCCTCCTTACAATCTCTTCTAACCTCCTGTGATTGATTCTTACAGTCGTTGGGCGATATTTCATATGCTCTAGTTATTGTTCATTTTTAACAGAAGCTTCTGTTCTAGACTTGACTAAAAACTCTACCAGACTAGAGTTTTGACTTGAGTATCTCCATCTCTTTTCCTAACACTCTGATATCAATCCCTGGTAGAGAAGGCAGTCTTTAACCTGAAATCTAAACTTCTTTTTGGCCTCACCCCTCTCTATTACCTTTTCCTCTCTAGTTATTTGCTCTTAATAACTTGGTTCCTTGCCAGGATTCTCTAGTAAATTTCAACCCCCTCCTTCCTGTTTTCAATATCCCTACTTGCAGTCATTCCTATTGGCAAAAATCTCCTTTCTGCATTCCCATATTGGCTTAGTACAGCTCCAGTACCCATTTGTTCTCCTCTGGGGTGAGAGCTACTGGAGCCCATTCATTCCCTGATTGGTCAACAGTTGTCTATGATATGACCATTAGTGAGGCGGCCAGGTGGGCATTTTTCTTCTAAGTGGTGGTATAGGGGTACACATTACTGTGGGAACTGCCAGCACTCTTCAAGTAGGAAAGTGCATGCACTCGCACAAGCTTTGTCAGAGTTACTGGGATCTTGACTTGAGTAGCTATGTCCACACCCTTGATAATCACAAAAAAACCCACTCAGGGCACAAAACGTAAAATA
Organism: Protopterus annectens; assembly: GCF_019279795.1. Classification (NCBI taxonomy): domain Eukaryota; kingdom Metazoa; phylum Chordata; order Ceratodontiformes; family Protopteridae; genus Protopterus; species Protopterus annectens. The sequence goes on along the minus strand of NC_056726.1, from coordinate 1,809,248,824 downwards.
ATAAAAACAGTGAAACCACAAAGGACGCTCCACAGAGAACGGTGAATTAACCACTTTATTTACCAAAAAAAGAAACGACTTAGCGCTTTCACGACTCTGAAGAAGCCAGGTGTACTGGTGAAAGCGCTAAGTCGTTTCTTTTTTTTGGTAAATAAAGTGGTTAATTCACCGTTCTCCGTGGAGCGTCCTTTGTGGTTTCACTGTTTTTATTATTTTATGTCATGCTGTTGGGAACAGGCTCTGCCCTAGCCTGTCTCTTCCAGCACCTGAGCTGCTAATGAAACTTGGATTATCAGAGTCACAGACAGGGCTGTGTGCCTGTGAGCAGGGTGCTGTGGCATCTTCCCTTGAATCTGTAAGTGAATGAATAAAGAGCATTTCTGAATTCTGATAATCTTGCTGACCATTGAACAGAAGAGTCTGGTGACAGTTCAATTTATGATTGAATATTCTTTTAGTTTATCTACTAAAACTGCCTGTCTTCAGGGTGACTGAACATTCTAGTCTTTGTAAGCAACTTGCTAAGTGCTCCCAAGTACACATGAAGGTTTTTCTAAGTCCTTGTTGTGAGAATGATATAGCTTTATTTTTAGTATTTGTTTAGTCTCCTAATCATACTACTAGATTCTTAAACTTTTTTTTAAAGGAAAGAGGAGTGGTAGCCCTTTCTTGTTACAGTGTAGCAATATGTGAGAAGCTGGGAAGAGCCAAGTGCAAGATAGAACATGCTGCTTACCATTTCTGAACTGGTCTGACTCATCCTGAATTTCAAGTTTAGGGCTTCTTGCTTTCATTTTCGACGTATGTGTGAATTTAGCAAGAGGTACAAAATGTAATTGTGTTAGAGTCAGGCTAGTTAAAGGAAACCATGACATTTAAGAAACCTGTGGAGTTAAGAAACCAGGTGGAAAAGTTTCAAATTATTACAAAACATTTTAAGAACACCAATTTTGCAATATTCAAAAATAAAACAAAAACATCTGCAGTTTAAATAATTATACTAAATTAGGCATAATATAAAACACTGGTTAAGAATCGATACAAGCTATATGACAATCATTTAATATTTAGAGAAATTTTAGAAAGATTGTAGAGAAATTAAAGGTAACTTAGTCTAATACAAACAGGAACTGCAATATGAAGTGAGGGGAAAAACAGGTTTATGGTATATTTACTAACAAAGTCAGGGAAGAAAATTTGATAAAAGTAAGGAAGTAAGTGAGGAAGAGAGAATGAGGTATAAGGAATGAAAAGGTATTTGTTCACATTTAGGAATATAGTTTATCCTGGTTTTGAGCAAGAACAGAGCCAGATTTTACCTAGGAAATCTTTCAGAGTGGTTTTCAAAGATGAGATGAAGAGTTTTGACTTGATGGATACAGGCAATGAGTTCTAGGCCTTAGCAACCTTGTACAAGTTCAGACAATGCCCAGCAGATGTGATAGGTTTGTAGACAAAAGTTTCTGATCAATGGCTCATAATAACTGACTGAGAACATAGTTGTGTAGAATGTTTTTAGTGCTGGACAGGCAAATGGATGCTGGATAATTTTATAGGTGGTAGGAAGCTGTGTATATGTTAGTTGATAAGACAGTTCTAACCAATTTAGGATTTTAGTATTATACAGTGGTGGGGTCTGAAAGGGGCATTTGCAGCAAATTTAGCAACTTTGTTACAGCATTGTTCAGCCGCGGTGGTGCAGCGGTGGCGTTGTTACCTCATAGCAAGAGGTTCTCCCATTCGATTCTCGGCTGGAGCGCCTTCTGTGTGGAGTCTGCATGTCCTCCCTGTGGTCGAGTGGCGTTCGAAAGACATGCGTAAATGGGCGTGCCTTCGTTGAAAGTTGGGCGTCAAGCTGACACCTCGGCACTGTAAAAATCTACTGCCAATCATTAGCGGACCGGAGTTCCGCTGTGGCGACCCCTAACCAGGAAAAGCCGAAAGAAGAACAGTTATAGCATTGTTCAACTGTTAATGTTTGTGAAGCCTGGAAGTTAGTAAGGGTGGGAGCTTCATAATGACATATGGGAAGGAGATAAGTAGTGGCAAGTGTAGTTTTAGTTTTAGTTACATTGGTGAGAAGGTTCTTGGTTCTGTAAAGCATCCCTAGTTTTTGATGATTTTTTTTTTATGCAATTTTGTATATGCAGGTCGAATGTAAAATTATCATCCACTATCACCCCTAATAATTTGCTATGGGAAGTGACTTCAATGGTTGTATATTATTAAGAGAGGACTTTAAGTTTTGTTTTTTCATGAGAGCGGGATTTGCAGGTAAAAAAAGTAGTATTTTGGTCTTTTTTGGGTTGAGCATGAGTTTTGAAGCCATGTTTCAATGGCTGTTAAAGCTTCCTGAGTAATTATATGAAGCTATACCATGTTGTCAGATGTGCAAATAAGAGTGGAATCATCTGCGTATTGTATTAGGGTGGCATGTTGTCTGGATCTATAGAGGGTGTTGGTGAAACTTCCCTGCTTTCCCCCTCAGAATATGCTGTGATACCACAATTAAAACAGTAGGGGAAGGTTAGTGTAGTGGGATATGTAGCAACCTCTGTATTATGGTGCTGCAAACGTTTTAGCCTGGAATCCCAGAACTGAATTCTGTCTCTTCTAGGAGCTGTGCTGCAACAGCTTAGTCACTTGGTCTGTGCATGAGGCCTGTTCCTTTACAGAAAGGAGGGGAAATTTTTATTCGTGAGTGAGCCTCTGTCATAGAAATTATTTAGCAGATGTAGGAATTCAGAGAAGGCTGTCTAATGGATTTGGTATGCTCATGCTGATTAGGTTATATTTTTATTTGGCAGATGACTTCATAGTGATATAAAAGATGTTTCTCACAAATGTTTGCAGTTTTGAATATTTTGGAGAAATTGCTGATATATATCATTTGCTTAATTTGATAACTAGTGTGATTAAGTGAATCAAGACAGACCTTTTCTTTCTGTTTATAACACAGTGTATCAATCCAGCAGAAAATAACAGTACAAGGAAACCATATACATATTGCAGATATAGCATGCATGTAGTGATGGACAGCAGAGTAGCAAGGTCTGGCCATCCCAGCTCCAGAGTCCAGGGTTCTAGCCTAACCTCTTATTGTATGTATAGAGTTTGCATGTTTTTCCTGTATATGTATGGGACTGGGTATTCTATTTTCTTCCTACCTCTCTGGATCTGTGTCAGATCGAGTTTTCAGAAATTCGAAATTCATATGGACGAAACTATATGATCGAGTTTCCGAAAACTCAAGTATCAAAAAAAACACAAAAATCTTCTTTTTTTTCCTTACGTTTATGCAGGGGTCAAGTCCCCCTGCACCTCCCAAACCCCCTACAAATTATATATACCAACTCAGAGCTTCCACTGCAGTGAAGAAAAGGGTAAATGTTCTGATCCTCACTTTACCGCAATCTCCATTCAAAAGCTTTAAGTTTTCAAAAACTTGATCATATGATCTCAACTATATGAATTTTGAGTTTCTGAAAACTCAGTCACCTGATAGGGATCCATTTATCTTTATATCTACACACACACACACACATACACACACTCATACATACACACACACACACACACATATATATATATATATATATATATATATATATATATATATATATATATGTATGTATTCCAGCTCTGAGATCGCACTACAGTGAGGAAAGGGCAAATACTCCAGTCTTCACTATACTGCGATCCCCCAGTATGCATCTCGATTTCTTGGATTTTCGCTCATTAGAGAGTTCGATTATAGAACTTTCGTTCATATAATATTGATCCAATTAACCTACCCTACAAAAGAAAAAGTAAATTTAATTGGGATACGTACATTGGTGCTTATTTTCAAGAGATTTCATTTTCAGGTAGTTGTAACTTGAGGAAAAATGCTGGTCCAGGCTACATCTCTGGATTTGAGCAAAAATGTTCCCTGGGAGTGTATAGATGGCTAAGATGAGTTCTGTATGTATTAATATTCTATAATGTAAATGTAATTCTCCTGTAAAAGCTTAAAAATGTTGTGAACAGTAAAAGTATAAGGTCATAGCCTTCAAGAAATCCTGCTGGTAGTATACTTCTGTAAAGTTTGCCTTGGCAGTTTTGACTGGAAAGGGTAGAGGTTGCCTTGTGAGTTTTGAATGCACAAAGTTTCTGCTGTGTAGATGGTATGTTGTATTTTGACAATGTCATCATGAGAATGCCAAATATCTGCAGCTGATTTATAAAAAGAAGTGATTAAAAGTGTTTTTTTCGGATAAAAAGTGCATTAGTTTCCCTTTGTATTTTGGTGGTAGTAAGGGAATGGTTTATTATGGTTATCAGTGGCCTGCTTATGAAGAGGTGGGAGAGTTTAGAAAATAAGAATGAATGTTATCTGAAGGCATAGCTCTAGATCAAGAAAAGTCAAATGTAATGTTTGGGAAAACATGGACAGTAGTAAGACTTTATACTTGACTCGTTATACATAGAATCAGTGTGTCAGATAGCTCAGACTATTAAGGCTCTGAGCTGTTAATGAGCTGCTTCCTGAAGCCCAGGGTTTGATTCCTTCAACCTGCATTTGTGTACTTTGTGACTCTGACTAAGCCACTTAACCAGGCAGTGCTTCTAGGTTAGCAAATTTATGGAAAAATATAGAAACCACACCTATGTTATAGCTGTGGTTTCACAAAGAATAAAAATGAGAGAAAATAGACAACAAAATATATAAGTATGTGCATCTTCCTGTAATCAAGGGCAGAGGTTTTGATACTCTGTACCTCCATTTGTTAACCAGAGAGTACTCCCAGGCACCCTGAAAAGTGGGCATTTCCCAGTGTGCATACCTATTCAACAAATACATTAAAGTTTAATTTAAAAAATGACTGACTGTGCATTTTCTAGTAGCTGACAGTATTATTATGATAACATTTCTGTAATACTTCATTTGATTACAGAACAGCATTTCTGAGAAGAAAGGCACTTTTATTGGTCTTCCAGTGCCCCACCAGCTGTCTACATTGCTGATGTTGTGCCACCACTGGATGTACTTTGGTTTGACACCATGATACTTATCTGTGAAGATATCACATTCAGAGGTGCATTCCAGGATTTTGTAGTATAATGCACTAATAACCTTAGCTAAGGGTTCCAGGTTGACTATTGGTTTATAATCCTCTGTTGCTTGGTGGGGCTGCTGTTTTAGTAAAGGTATTATAAAAGCTTTTTTGAAGAGATTTAGAAGCTGTTTCTTACAAAGTGGTATATTAAATATGTGAATGAGGGGGTCTTGCTAGAATGTTTCTAGCTTGAGTAGGGAAGAGGGTGTGTATAATGTAAAAATAAAACACATAATCATCGACCTAGTAACTATTTCCTTTTTAATAGGTTCGAAAGATTAAGTACCACGATTATAATGTGTTACCATAGGGTTTGGGCTCATCGATTGTCTGTGGGTTTATTTCTCTATATGAAGGACACTACTTGCACAGATAGCCTTGAACCGACTTAACACACATATTTATAAATACTCTATTAGTATGACAATTACATGTCTTGGAACATGAGTGAAATGCGCTTACCCAGGATCTACATAATTGGTTCTTTTTTTTTTATATACACATATTTTTGATGTTCATTCATCATTTTTTATTTGCATTATGCGAACCACTTATACGTAAACTGGGGGTGACATGTACGCAGCCAAGCGAGTATTTTACTACGCTTAATGGCTGGTAAAGGGGTCGACGTGGAATGGGCTTGAAGGTCAGTACTCGGCTGGGAGGGGTTTAACCCTCCCGATATATATATATTTTTTAACATTTTAGAAGATACACCATTCCTTCAAAATTATTTTATACCAATACAGGATGGTGTCCGCTTTTACTGAGGCGAGTTTCAACAACCGTGCTACATACGGGGGTTATTCAAATTCACTCCGTGTTTAAACTTGTGCGGGTTTGCCTGATTTTTTAACAGTAAGTCTTGTACATTCATGGATTTTTACTAAACAGTACTAAGGAAGATGTATTATGTTTTTTGTATGAAGATATTCTGGCATATGCCTGAATTTGATATAATATGGTTAGGGTTTGTCCGTTGTTTAATACCGTTACTATTGCTTACCATCACTGCTCAAATGCTCTCAACCCGGTAACTGGAAGTATATTAAGGCTGTATATTAACAGTCAACTTTGTTTTCGGCTGCTTGCAAAGCTAGCCCTACAAAGTGGGGTAACCATGACAACCACCAGGTGAAAACAATTGGCGGCTTTCAGTGTACCAAGGAACTTGTGAGTATTTAAGCTTGGTGCTTATGTTAAGCACTGTTTTGCTTCTGAAGAAGTTGGTATACATTTACTGACGAAAAGTGTACTGTTACTGATCGCGCTTAAAGCAATTAAATCTTTTGAATTTTAACGAAGGAAGGAGCCTGGAGCCTTATTATTATTTCTATTTAATGTAAAAATGAGACAGAGTACAATTGGAATTTTGCTAAGTTCATCCATGATCTCATTTTTAAAAGTGAATAGAAGTATAAGTAGTGAAATTGTGGTGATTATTGGTCATTTCCTTTTGGCTACTAGTACAATGGCAAGCTCCTTAATTCCTTCAAATACAGTTGCAGCAAATGCTTACCCTTTTTCTTTTTCCAGGTATATTTGTTGCTGACTCCAAGTGGGAAAGTCTGGGTGTCTTTTATTTTTAGCTTGATTAGTGTGTGCTTCGAGTCTCCCCTCAGTCCTTGTGTGTGCCCATTTGGGTTTTACTGATGTTTGTGCATGCTATTTCTTTGCTTGTAGTCATTCCTTTTATTGTGATTGTGACCTGAAGTGAAGAGTTTTCTTTGTATTTTTATCTGTGACCCGAGGAGATAGATAACAGAAGGCTTGCATGTTTGTTTTTTCGACTCCCTATTGAAATATTGGTGCTAGAAATGCTGAATGCTGAAAAGCCAGAAAAAAAAAGACAGAAAACCTGGAGAAGAGCAAATGTTGAAAAAATCACCCTTTTCCTTAAAGCTTCTTTTTTTTTTTTTGCAGGGGGAGTGCAGGACTTCCCTGCACCCTCATGTGGGAGCAAGTGTCCTAGCCCTTGAACTTATGTATGCCAACTCTGGGATCACCATCCCTCAGAGAAAAAGGGAGTATTATGAGAAATGGTATCTCAGACTTGGTATACACATAGATATAAAGACAACAAGAACTCCTTCTTCCACACAAAATAGAACAACTCTGTCCCCAACAAAATTCACCAACTGTGAAATAAAGGGCACAAGCAGAAAGTTAATCTTTTTATTTTCTTCTAGCGCTTCGGTGTTTCCACCTTCAAGGAATATCAAACATTGAAAATGCAAAATACATGTTCTTATATAGAAACTTCTAATTAGTAACACACACCCTGTTTCAATTAAAAAATTATACAATTATATAATAAAATCCTGTCTTAAAGTAGACATTTCCAATTAAGCTCATTATTGAGCCCTGTGGGTGTCATAGTTTTATACTTTAAAATAAAAATGCTTTCTTTATACAGCAACCTTTGTTTCAAAACACTTTCATCATCAAATAAACATTTCACACTTTCCAAAACAGTGCCTTTTAATAAAGACACATCACCATTATGAAATGTATTAAAATGTGAAGCAATTATTTTATTTTCTCTCTTATTTTTCACATCCCTAACATGTTCCATGAACCTAATACGGAATTCTCTCTTTGTCTCCCCTATATAGTAAAGTTCACAAGGACACTTAAGTGCATACATTACCCCTTTACTTCTGCATGTATAAACCTCCGTAGGCTCAAATTTTATTCCATTTATACTATTAAATGTTTTGACAATATTTGTACAAATACTACATCTGTTACAACTAATTGTTCCCAAATTCATAACCCTCTTAGGTATACCTATTTTAGGCATTTGAAGCTTTCCACATACCACTACATCTTTGAGATTTCTACCCCTTTTAAATGAGAAAAGCGGTTTATTCGGAAGAATACCTGCCAGAACTCTGTCCTCTAGCAAATACTTCCAATAGTATTCTATAAGAGATTTAACTTCCTCACTCTTCACATTATACACTGAAACATAGTAAAGTGTATCTCTTCCTTCCTGTCTATTCTCATAGATACTTCTGGTATGAAACTCATTCCTTCTAATACACAAAGGAACATCCTTTTTCATACCCTTTTCCTTATTTAGTTTCACCAATGCTTGTTTCAAAATACTTGGTGCATAACCCCTCTGTAAAAACATACAATTTGTTGCCTCCAATTCCTTTTCCAAAATGTTTGATTCACTGCACAATCTCGACACACGGACCAATTCACCATAAGGTAAAACCTCTAACACATGAGGAGGGTGACAACTTGAAGCATGTAGATACTGGTTACCATCCACAAACTTCCTATGTATTTTAAAAGAAATATTCCCTTTTTCTGTGCCTTCAAAAATAAGGTCCAAAAATATCACCCTATTACCTTTCTGGAGTCCGTCAAATGCCAGACCAAAAGGATTCTTATGTATATCCGACATAAATTTGTCTACCTGCTCTATGCCACCTTCACAAATAAAAATCAAATCATCGATATAACGAAAATAAAATTGTACATACCTTTTAATAAAATCTAAATTAAATAAAAATTTATTTTCAAAAAAAGACATAAAGAGGTTTGCATACATAGGGGCAAATGCTGCCCCCATTGCTGTACCCTGTTTTTGTCTGTATAATACATTGTCAAAATGAAAATAATTATTTAAACAACAATCTATCATTTCAACAACAAAACATGTTAAAGGGTCATCTTCCAAGAAAAACTTGATAGCCTCTAAACCATCCCTATGCCGGATGGAAGTATATAGGCTTTTTACATCAACCACAATCCAATACATCTCTTTTGTCCATGCCAAAGAGGAAACTTTATTTAAAAAATCTACACTATTTTTAATATAAGCCGGGGATCTAATAACATAAGGTAATAAAATCTCATGTAATATCAACCCGACATTATGTCAAAAATAATTACATGCAGAAATAATAGGTCTACCTGGTTTTTCAACCATACTTTTGTGCACTTTGGGCAGACAGAAAAAAACAGCTATTTTTTAAATTAAAATTAAATTAAAGATTAACTTTCTGCTTGTGCCCTTTATTTCACAGTCGGTGAATTTTGTTGGGGACAGAGTTGTTCTATTTGGTATACACATAGGTTCATAGATTAGGTTCATAGATTAGTACTAGGCTAATTGCCCTTGTGGACCATTTTAAGTCTAGCCAATTACCCCATGTGAGAATCAAACCCTGCATCTTGTGTCTGTAAGGTAAACACCTTAACCATTATGCCAACCTCCCACCCAACAAGTCCGTTCTTTTGGCAGTTCAGTCCTTGCATTTCAGGACTTGCTGTAGTGGGTCCTGACATTTCAAATGGTCATTGCTTTTTCACTTGCTTAAGTTATGAAATAGGTGAGTAAATTACAACAGTTATAATTGTGTTTCATATGTTCCTTAGTGCAAATGTCAGAGACAGAGCCAAAAGTAACTGGAGGATAAAGGGCCAAAGTCAAGAACAGAATTTAATCAGGTGCTGGCATTTCATTCATTCAGCGAATGCTGGTATTGAGCCTATTTTCATTGAATGAAAGAATGCAAACTGGCAAAAGCAAAGTGGTTAACATTCTTGCATTGTTTTACTTTATGTAAGTGTAGCAAAGCATTGTAACAGTTGCTTAAAGTATAAACATAAAAAGAGCTGTCATACTATTTGTGACGCCCGTACACTGGCCCAGTAATCAAGGAGCCTCAATCCTCACCACTAGCACCAGTGAGGGGCGTGTACATTGGGAAGGATAACAAGTACACACATAGTAAAGTACAATTTCCCTTAAGAGCACACAGAGATCACAATTAGTCTGGGGCTAGTTTCTCCCTTTCTTTGCAGATCCCCAATAAGACTCCCCAATGGCGCAGCTATAGGGTCCTGATCTCAGCCTAGTGGTCAAGCTAAAACCTCCAGCACCCTCTCTGTCCAACCAGTGCTTTGTGTCCCTGCCCAAGTAGCTGACATACACACCCACTTTGCGATAAGAGTTACATGCAAACACACAGACACTCCTGGGGAATGCTGGCACAGGTTCTCCAGCTATGCCTCCTTCTTGCCTAGACTATAAGGTAGAAATCAGTACCACCAACTACTAATATCAGCTACTAATAAGGCCCTTACCAAAGGGGGACCAATTTTACTGTGCAATATTTTTATCCAAATAGTTAAGTGTAACCCAGGGCTAAAGTTATTGGAGTGGCTTGGACAGTATCACTAAATACATGCAAGTACTCTAGAGTGTAAATTATCTCTACACACAACAGCCACAGTTGAAAGGTTTTAAAAAAAATTCATAATAAATAATAAAAACGCAAGACAAATTTCCTTAATTCAACACAGTGCTAGTCAAGAGTTCAGACACAGGAACTTTAAAACAATACTGTAGGATAGTCTGACATAAATATAGAAAACAGCTACTCAAATCTTACTATTTTCTATCTATTTCTAAGAGAAATAATAAAGTCTAAGATCACACTTACATACAGAGCAAGCAAGTGCTGGTGAGTGGATGTTCTGAAGACAAAATGCAAAAATGCTGTCTCTTAAATTGATAATACATCACTGCTAACACATTTTAGATTACATCATTCTTGACACTTCTCTGGTTCCCAGGCTAACAGAAACTCTAAATTTACATTTCTTAGTAAGCTTGCACCTGGTTATGAAGCCACAGCAATAAAAAACATTATACATGTAAAATCTAGCAATTAACTCTAGTCTCAAAACAATAGAAAAAAAAATCCTTATCCAGACATTCTGTCTCCAAGCTTTGAGATCAAACAGTCATAAAATGCTTTACTTTATCAGCTTTCTTCCAGCAGGGTGCACTGTGGTTACATTTTTGAAGTTCAACATTTAACACATTCTTACATTTGTGAAAATAACCCTGTGGATTATATTAATATTTACAAATGACATAGAATTATTTACATGATTCTATCTAGCTGGGCTGGCAGCCTTTCAGTTTTTCACACTATTTACTACCCTTCGTGTAAGTCCATTTAAATATTGCTCTTGTAAAAATTAGTAAAAATGGTTATTTTTTTCAGCTAAGTTTATATTATTCATTTTTGAAGAATATGATGCAAATGTTCACACGTTTGTCATTATTTAGTGACAGCAATCCACATGATTTGCCAGAAAACCATGTATAACAAAAATATAAGACAAAAATCTGGATGCTCTGTATAATTCTGGAGAGCTAAGAAGTTTGTGTCTGTGTGTAATGGCTTTCTGACTGCAAGAGGCAGGGACAAAACCAAAAATAATTGTGGGAGAAAGGGCCAAAAGCTAGTACAAAATTTAATTAAGAATTGGATGGCACTGAATAACAATATTCACTGAAGGCAGAAGTGCAGACCAGCTAAAGTAACTGCCCCCCCCCCACTTTTTTAAATTTCTCTTTTACTAGGTCTATTTAATACTTAATACTGCGGTGGTGGTGCTACGGTAGCGTTTTCACCTTACAGTAAGACGTTGTCCTGTGTGGAGACATGTGTGAATGGGTGTACCTTCGTTGAAGGTTGTGCGTCAGGGCCGGCAACTCGGCACGTAAAAATCTACTGCCAATCATTAGCAGACCGGGAAAAGCCGAAAGACACAACAACTAGGTCTATTTAAATACAGAAACTCTCAGTTAACTGGCACCCATGGATATTGGTAGATGCTGGATAACTGTAGTTTCTGGTTGCTTGAGAGTTACTATTAAAAATAGGCCTGACTAATACTGTACCCTATACAATTTGTTTGGTTTGACTTGTTCTCAGATTGGGGAGAGAAGGAATTTACTCCTATCTTCCTTTTTAAAACTCTAAAACTCTTAACAACGTAAGGTATTTTTCTTCAGGGAGAAAACAGAAAGTGCAACACATGAAAATTGTTATGTATTTCTTCAATATTTTTTTGCCAGTTGCTTGAGAGTGCTGATTGCTTGAGTTCCAGTTAACTGAGTGTTTACTCTATTGCTCTTATTAAATATTACTCTTATAAACTTAGGAAGCTGCTAAAATAAGTCTTATGTTAACTTGCATTTTTCTGAAGTATATAAAATCTGAAACAAATGTTTCTCATTAGTTAGTGATTACAGTCCTCAACACTTCAAAAATATAAGACAAACTACTGGCATTATGTGTAATTTTGAATAGTTTTGTATGTGTGTGTGTCTGTGTGAGTGTAGCAGAAATCTTTTGTTTCACAGAAAAAAAATTATAATTTTAAAATACAGTGCCTCGTGCTTTCTAGCAACTAAAGTCACATGGCAAAAATTTGCTGCTGGAAGGTCTGAAGTTATTACAGTCCAATGTGTATTTTATTGTACCCGAATATCCCATTGTTAATGCTTGGCAACTTTTGTTGTAGAATCTCAGGGGTGGGGAGAGACTTGCCTTTTGATGACTGTCGCCAGGGGCTTTGTTTCATTTGCCTACTGCCACAGTGTGAAATTTTGCATTACAGGTTTTCATTTTGGGGATTGTAGAGAACTTCTGCTCTTTATGTTGCATGCAAATTTTGGCAAAATATTTCTTTGAGTTGCCAGTAAATCAAACTCCTCTAGATTTCATTGGACTGAAACATATTTGTTTCATTGGTAATACTGAAAAGCTAAAATGTCATGCTTTAAAGTTGTGTGGGTCAGAATCAGAGGGTGTGCTGCACTGGTAAAACTGAGGACATAATTGATCATCGAACAGCATTTTGTCGAACATGCAGTTTGTCAAACTGTTCTTACTGAGATCACGTTACGGTAGGGATTGAGATATTTGCCCTTTCCCCACTGTAGTGCGATCTCGGAGTTGAGATATATATATATATATATATATATATATATATATATATATATATATGTATATATATATATATATATATATATATATATATATATATATATATAAAATTAGTGGGGTGGGGGGGCACTTCCCCCCGCATGAGGGGGGTTTGATGAATGGCATTTCCGATGAATGGTGCACTGGTAGCGTTGTTGCCTCACAGCAAGAGGTTCTCCGGTTCGATGTTTGGCTGGGGTACGTTCTGTGGGATTCTGCACGTACTCCCTGCATTCGTGTGGGTTTCCACCAGGTACTCTGGTTTCCTCTCACATTACAAAGCCATGCGTCTGGAGCATTTTCCCCTAGGCCTCTACTGAAAATTGGCTTTGTTCCAAGTCAGACCTTCCCGGTAAACAAATGTTAAATAAATAAATTGAACTGACAGTTCAGTGATATAATATAGACCCCTCACTGCCATAGTGTGACTCTGCACTATAATTGTTGTTCATTTTGGACAGTGTTATGAAGTTCTGGTCATTACACTGCATGCAAAGTTTGGTAGAAAGAATTTCTTGAGATACAAAATCCTCTAGATTACATTACATAGCATTAGAGAAATCTGTAAACTTAGTGCTGTCATAAGCACACCATCCTCATCTGATGTCCAGGTCCTTTAGGAGGGACACACACATATCAACAAGTTTTGCCAAAACTATAGCCTTAAACTAAATACCAAGAAATGCATTGTTGTGTCCTTTGGCAGCTGGCCACCCATACACGTACCATACAGGTGCTAGTCCTTTAAAAACTGATGTAGTCATTAGGAATATGGGCATTTTCATTGGTAATAAGCTATCCTTCGATCACCATATATCTACTGTTGTCAAGAAATCTTTTTATCTGGTCTGACTTATCACCAGGGGTATATCTTCAAGATCAAAGGAAGTTATTATCCCTGTATACTCCCTCGTCAGACCCATAATATGTTATAATGGCCCTTTGGTACATACTTGTCTAAGTGTATGACTCAGCTTAATAGACTGCATTGTTTCTTCACTAAGAAAATCAAGGACATATTCTTCTTGAGCTAGCCAGACCATTTTAAAGCATTCTCTGTCTTTTCTGTTCCCTGTATACCCTCAAGGGGTGACCTCTGTCTAATCTATAGAGCCTCAAAATATCAAGTCCTAAGTGAGTTTTTGCATGACCACAAAATGAGCACCCTTAACACCCACTCAAGTGACCTAAACTTACACCAGAACATGCATGAGACCTGGTAGTACGATAGATAAATATCACAGGTAATACCTCTTTTATGGAATAGACTTTTCTTAGGTGTAAAACAAAGTAGCTCCCTGACCCTCTTTAAAGATAACCTGGATTAACAGATGGGCAATTAATACACCTCATGACCCCAAAGTCCTCACTGAGTGGGACGTCAAAACTGCGTATTATTCATGTCAACTGGGATCTGTGGCTAGGCTACAAACTGTCCACTTTATCAGTACTCAAGTATTAACCTATGAACCTATAGAACATTGTGTTCATGAAGTCTTTCAGTAACAGCTGTGGTGTGCTTCGAGGCTTTGAGTGGACTGTTGCTTTTTATGACTGTTAAGGTTGATGTGTTTTGGCTTTGAGGGCAAAGGACCTTCT